>NW_027258318.1:35000-84476 GCF_045791955.1 Oncorhynchus clarkii lewisi | reverse complement strand
CTCGTCTGTTATTACTGTCCCGTCTGTTATTACTGTCCCGTCTGTTATTACTGTCTCGTCTGTTATTACTGTCCCGTCTGTTATTACTGTCTCGTCTGTTATTACTGTCTCGTCTGTTATTACTGTCCCATCTGTTATTACTGTCCCGTCTGTTATTACTGTCCCGTCTGTTATTACTGTCCCGTCTGTTATTACTGTCCGTTCTGTTATTACTGTCCCATCTCTTACTACTGTCCCGTCTGTTATTACTGTTATTACTGTCCCGTCTGTTATTACTGTCCCATCTGTTATTACTGTCCCATCTGTTATTACTGTCCCATCTGTTATTACTGTCTCGTCTGATCACTTTTGTTTTTGCTGTAATTCTGACTACCATATCCTTGTCTAAATGACTGTGATGGACCCATTGTATATTGTTCTTCTCAGGTGGATTGAGGGAACACTCAAAATGTTTTATTGAACCTCGGGACTGAGTTTGACTTTCATTTGACAACTCATCATATTAAAGAGAGGAATCTGTACTTTGCATGTGACATCACATCGTCCATAAACAGAAAATGTATTTATGGGTGATGAGGTAAATTCCACTGTGAGGTCATTGTCTGACGGTGAGAGAGCGGATCACCGGTTCCCTGGATCTGTCTGCCCCAGCAAGACACCACCAACCCTGGGCCAAACATCCTCCATGCAGCCTCCATCCTCCAGCCGCCTCAGGCCACCTCACTGGTCATAAGACCCCAGAATAATAGCATTGGTCATGGCTAAATGGATCCCGGATTATGGGCTCTGTGGTGGTGTCATGGTCAGAGGAATGTAATTGCATGAAACTGTATGGGGGCTAGCGCATTAGGAAGCCCCCGTCTCCCATCCCCCACTCTTTACCCAGTGAGAACCAGCCAGCTCAAAGGACTGGAGTCATATGGAGACTGTCCCCTGGGGGCTTGGGTGTCATGACTACAATAGCCCCAGTCCACAAGGGCTAGCTCGACTCCTCTCTCCCCAGTGGCCCTTTCTGCTGCCTTGGGGCATGGTCACCAGTGGAAGGAGTGGCTGGTGGTGATGGGGCTGAGAACAGACCTGTGATTCCACCCGTATTACCAGAGAGATTTCTGACCCCACTGTGTGCCGTCTTGCCATTCTGCTTACTGGCTCTGCATAATAAGTCCAATTAGTTACCAATCTGGACCCCATAGTCACGGTAAGTACCCAGAGAGCACTGGGGCGCTAGCCTGGGCCAATGCAGGAAGAGAGAGGGACAAAGGTACCATCCCGCTGATCCAACATCCAGCTGATCACATTCCTTTCTCCTCAGGAGTAGGAGGAAGGCAAAGGAGACCATCTATTAGATCTACATCATGGTATTGACGCTATCTCACTTTAGGGTAATGACGTTATCTCACATCAGAGTAATGATGTTATCTCACATCAGGGTAATGACCTTGTCTCACATGAGGGTAATGACATTATCTCACATTAGGGTAATGTATCAAATCAAATCAAACTTTATTTGTCACATGCGCCTAATACAACAAGTGTAGACCTTACCGTGAAATGCTTACTTTTACAAGCCCAGTGACGTTCAAGAAGAGTTAAGAAAATATTTACCAAATAAACGAAAGTTAAAAATGATAAAAAGCAACACAATAAAATAACAATAACCCGTCTGTCAGGGTAATGACGTTTTCTCACTCATTGTGGGCGTCTCTGCCGGAAGCAATCAAATACAGTTTAAGAAACAATCACTAAAATATACTTTGGAATGTTGGCAATTAGTCAGTCAGATGAATTCATGGATACCATTGTTATGTCTCTGCGTCCAGTATGAAGGAAGTTAGAGGTATTGTTGCGAGGGAATGCTAACTAGTGTTAGCACAATGACTTCATGCTAGGTTGTTTTACAGTACATGTCTGTCATTAATCAATAACCAGCCAAGGGTAACTAAAAGCTACTTTGCTGAATGTCTAATCTGTATATGGTTCGTTAGCTAGTTTCTTAGCCAGCTTGTAGCTTGCAGTTGTGAGTTTGGTAAAATAAAACCATTGCATTCTACCAGAGAATTGTAGAACTTCTGTAGTGTCTTGTTGCTGTCACAGTCAGGTAACCATAAAGGACGCTGCAACAGGGTCAAAGTTGAACATATTTTCTGTCTGCTACAAGAAAAATGACTGTCAGAACGACAGTCTACAGAGAGTAGACCTGAGTATAAATGAAATGTTGTTTTTGCCAATGACACTTGTCACTTACAGTTTATTGACATTGTGTTAGACCTAGTATAAACCAGCCTTCAATAGCAATGCAGATATAACATCATGTTTAATTTCAGGCGATAATAAGCAACTGGGTCTGATTAGACAATATTTGAGAGAGATTTTAGGGGTTCCATCAGGGTCTGTCATGAGTCCCTTCAAAAGCCTCCATTAAGTATATTTGTAAGAAACTAGAAGAATATCTTTGAAAGATATTATTTTATTCCATTCTAGTATCATTCTTTTCATCCATTTAAACATATGCCATAGAGAGCATGAGACCATTGCGGGAGCAGCTAGGAGATTGAGGTTTTAGATATATCCATTAAAATGCCAACTCTCTCTCAGCGATGGACTTCTGCTGTTTAGATAAGACTGCGGTCTCTCTGCAGATGAGACCACCATGGTCATGGATCCACAGACACGTGCCACATATTAGACCAACTCTTTACCTGCTCCACTGGCTGCAAGTACATCACTGTGGTCTGTCCAGAAGTTCAAGCTCACACCTGGATCAACATTCTCGTGTGTGTGTGTGTGTGTGTGTGTGTGTGTGTGTGTGTGTGTGTGTGTGTGTGTGTGTGTGTGTGTGTGTGTGTGTGTGTGTGTGTGTGTGTGTGTGTGTGTGTGTGTGTGTGTGTGTGTGTGTGTGTGTGAGTGAGTGAGTGAGTGAGTGAGTGAGTGTGTGTGTGTGTGCGTGTGTATATTCCCATTTGGGTGTGCACTACAGAATCTCATACAGAACTGGTCTGAGTTGCTGACAACTTTGAGTAGTCAGTCCCCAATGGCCCAGTGTAAAAGCACACTGAACAGAATCTAATCCATAGCAAATAGTGAAACACCAGTAGATCATGTAGAATTATTCAAACAGCCCCACAAATGAAGGGTGTATTCAGTCCTGTACTACAGACCAAAATATATCTGCTACACTGCAACTAGACTACTGTACCAGTGTAGCAGAACTGCTCATCGAGGTCACATGTGGAGGTTAGAACATTTATCTTCTGTGGAGGATGCTCCCCTGACCCCTGACCCCTGGCCACGCTGGCACCTATCTGATCATCAGTGCCACTTTAGTGGGGACCCGCGGAGGCCCCTGTTTATGCATTAACCGGGTTGCAATAATGAGCGCCGGCCCCTGACCAATTACAAGGAGATTTACACAAGGCTCCATAGCCTCCTGCAGCATATGGGCTAATCTTCCTGGGTGATCTGCAGTGCTTTGACTCTAAAACTCTCCAACCTCTTACATAGTCATGGAACACTGTTGCTGGTAGCCCTCGTAGTGGGATTTCATATTTTCGGAGGACCCTAACTATGGGGCCCGTTTGTGTGTGTCCATTCGTGCATGTTTATGCGTGTATGTGTGTGAGGCAGACTGCTTGTGGAACAAACCTGGCGAACAGCCCACTCAGGACATTTGACCCTGTGGATTTTCTCGCTCCTCCATGTGGTTTTCTGGAGCTCAAACTTTTCCTCTAGCAAGGACTAAAAGGCTCAAAAGGGTGGAAAAAACAATGTTTTCTTAAGGCTTCTGGACGCCAGGTTGCATAAAAGGTTCCACATGCGTTTGCATCAAACCTCGACTGTTGAGACCACAGGTTCTGTTTTTATTGCCGTAAAACTGACTACCTAAGAAAGTACATATACATATATTCCATTCGCCCTGATTCTTATAAATGTAAATGAACTGCGAAATCAGGTTTACGCCCAAAAGGAAAACAGAGAGCTAAATGTATCTTGCATGTGTAAATGCGTGAAAGCTTGAATGCAAAGGTGCATGTGTGCATTTGTGTTTGTGCATAGGTGTACGTCCTGTGTGTTCATCTGTGTCTGTATGGCTGTGAAAGCACCTGAAGACTCAGAGACAAACGTTCAGAAATTAACCATTTATAAGGCAGTTTCCTCACCATTTATTAATCAGACTTAATTGACTCGTAAATGGATTAAAGGAACCGTAATTAAACACCTTATGAATGATTTATTAATACATAAAGTTGTTTACAAACGTTTACAAATGTGGGAGTAATGATGTCTTATTGATGGTTAATGACTGCATGTTGTTATAAAGATTGCCTGATAGCCTTTGCATTATAAGCTGCAGTGATAAAACACATCCCAATGGAAGGCCTCCCTTGTTTAGCAATGCTCGCTGCCTCCCGACTTCCCCTTTTGGTCTTATGAGGTGGTGGTATGGGACACAGGATACTTTCTCTGTTCTCTAGCCCCTCTTTACCCTCTCACCCTCTATCATCTCACCCTCTATCCTCTCCCCCTTGTCTGATAACAGTAATTGTAGGTTTCTCACTCCACAGCCTTTCAGAGAGGGGAAAGGAGAGCACAAGCTACTCTGAACCCTGAAAACAGCACTATTTGAATAAAGCCCATGAAGATTCCTGTAGCATGACAGGAGCCTCTATCACCTACAACCTTTTATCTGACCCTTACATGAAGTCAAATGCCAAATGCATTACATTGAAAATACATTGAATCATTTTAAATGTGTAGGCTATTTATAAATGTAGCTTTAGTTCAATATCTTTAATTTGGTCACTGTATCACGTAAAATATTACACATAAAAATAAAATAAAAATACAACAAAAATGTAGCTGGAATAACTATACAATATTGTCTTGTGATCAAGTGAATACTCTGTGAAAGTTACATTATTACACAACAGCGCACACACGTACCCACCAATGGTACATACACCCAGCAATGTTGCATGTACCCACCAATGGTACATACACCCAGCAATGGCACAAACACCCAGCAATGGCACATACACCCAGCAATGTCACATACACCCACCAATGTCACATACACAGAACAATGGCACAAACACCCAGCAATGTCACATACACCCACCAATGTCACATACACCCAACAATGGCACATACACCCACCAATGTCACATACACCCACCAATGTCACATACACCCACCAATGTCACATACACCCAGCAATGGCACAAACACCTAGCAATGTCACATACACCCACCAATGTCACATACACCCACTAATGGCACTTGAACCCACCAATGTCACTTGAACCCACCAATGTCACATGAACCCACCAATAGTCACATGTATCCACCAATAGCACATACACCCACCAATGTCACATACACCCACCAATGTCACATACACCCACCAATGGCACTTGAACCCACCAATGTCACATGACACCCACCAATGGTACATGTATCCACCAATAGCACATACACCCACCAATGTCAAATGTACCCACCAATAATGGCACATACACCCACCAATGTACAGCAATGAACACACCAATGTCACATACACCCACCAATGGCACATATATCCTCGCAATGGCACATACACCCAGTAATGGCACAAACACCCAGCAATGGCACAAACACCCAGCAATGGCACATACACCCAGCAATGTCACATACACCCACCAATGTCACATACACAGAGCAATGGCACAAACACCCAGCAATAGCACATACACCCACCAATGTCAAATGTACCCAGCAATGGCACATGGCCAGCAATCACTGGACAAATGAGACATACACCCAGGCCAAGGCGGTGAAGTGTGCCCCAATGATAGTTAAACTTATTTAGCAATGTCCCTTCCACAGGATGGTTGACTAACGTGGGCAATTCGATTACATACACCCAAGTATAACAAGAACTTTTCACAGGACATATATCTGATATTGGCAGAAAGCTTAAATTCTTGATAATCTAACAGCACTGTCCAATTTACAGTAGCTATTACAGTGAAAGAATACCATGCTATTATTTGAAGAGAGTGCACAATTTTGAACATGAAAAGTTAATAATAAACAAATTAGGCACATTTGTGTGATATTATATAAAAGTGTCTGAGACTCCCAGCTCTGTTTGCTGCTACCATGGAGGTGGTCTACCGTGACTGGCAGGAAATGGCATGTAAACACTTTTACCACATTCCACACGCTATAAAGAAACCCCCACAGAATGGACGCTAAGTTTGTGGTAGTGAACGAGGGCCATCAGCTGTAGGGGGAGAGGACCAGTGTGGGGAAAGAATGGGTCAGGCCATGTGCAGTGTTATCAAACAGAAAACTTTAAGTATGGTTGTTATTCTGTGCTTCCATGTTGGATATGTTCCACTCTGGAATGGGGCTCTTCCCTCATGAACTGTACAATGCATGCTGGGAACCTCAGTTCACCGGGTATGATTTTCCATCATGCTTTATGAGCACAGGGGATCAAATCTGTTTGCTCTTGGTCAAGAATGCAATTAGCAGACACACACTCAGTGATTAACGTTAGCATATCACCAGCCGTCAACCATAGGCAAACATGTTTTCCCACTGAACTGATAGGAATGGAATGTCAAATAATGAGCACGGTCACCAGTTAATAACACTTCCTGGAAAGGCATTATACAAGGTGTTCAAAGTTCACACATATTGCTTTTTCCATCTAGATGGTAGAGATTGTAATAGTCTAGTAGATACTGAGACTGATTTGCATCATAGTAGAAATATCAGTGTGTGTGTGTGTGTGTGTGTGTGTGTGTGTGTGTGTGTGTGTGCGTGCGTGCGCGTACATGTGTGTGCGTGTGTGCGTGTCCATGTTACTCATGTAAATGTGTACAGGTGCCTTGCATGGCTGTCTTTCACCCTGCCCACACAGATTCACTCCACCCCAGTACCCATCCCTGTCCTCCAGGAGTCCTCCTGTCCATCACAGCACCACCACTCCACTCTGTCTCCAGACAAACAAAGACCCAGGCAGGGCCAGTAGATGCCAGTGCTGGTTCTCACAGCCACAGCCATCCCCAGATAGCATCTCAGTCCCTCCCATCCCAGCTTGCACACATTCACCAGGACCCAGCCACACAGATAGGGTTGCAAATGAGTGCTTCTGTGAGTTCCAAGGCTGGGGAGGGACAGGGAGGTTTCAGGGTGGGATACTGGGACACTGGATGGGAGCCCTGCATGGACATCACCCCCAGTGGACTAGCCCTTGTTCTCCACCATTAATTGATCGATACCTGATATTTGGACTGCGATTCAGGGGCAACTCTCTGGGGCTGGAGACCACTCTCACTGATATGTGTGGGAACTGACTGGGGGGGCCACAGAGGTGCACCTGCTGAAAGGCTGTTGGGCCCTATTCCCTCTGCACCCTCAGCATTGTCAAGGGTTTCTATTCCGTTTCTCTTCTCAGATGAGCCACACAGTGAAGGGCTACCAAAGTGGGTTATTTGTCAGAGGGGGAGACTATTGAAAGGGGTGACATTGGAGGGTGGAAGGCAGGGATGGAGGGAGGGAAGGAAGTGGCCGACATAGAGCCTAAAGTTCTCTCACAGCATTGAGGGTAGAGTGGTGATGTCATACAGAGGTAGAAGTTGTGGTTTTGTGTATTTGATTTAGGGACCTTTCAGATTTGGTCTATGACATATTTTCATGGGGCAAGCATGCTATTACGCATGTACCCAATGTAATGACAGCATATGATTCATTCTCATTAGAAATTCACCAATTACATTATAAAGGTTCACATGGCCGCGGGGCCAGACGGATTACCAAGATGTGTACTCAGAGCATGCGCCGACCAACTAACATTTTCAACCTCTCCCTGACCGAGTCTGTAATACATACATGTTTCAAGCAGACCACCATAGTCCCTGTGCCAAAGAAAGCAAAGGTAACCTGCCTAAATGACTATCACTATCACGTCGGTAGCCATGAAGTGCTGTGAAAGGCTGGTCATGGCTCACATCAACACCATCATCCTGGAAACCCTAGACCCACTCCAATTTGCATACCACCCTAACAGATCCACAGATGACGCAATCTCAATCGCACTCCACACTACCCTTTCCCACCTGGACAAAAGGAACACCTATGTGAGAATTCTGTTCATAGACTGCAGCTCAGCGTTCAACACCATAGTACCGACAAAGCTCATTACTAAGCTAATGACTTTAGAACACCTCCCTCTGCAACCTCCCTCTGTACTTCCTGACGGGCCGCCTCCAGGTGTTAAGGGAGGCAACAACACATCTGCCATGCTGACCCTCAACACTGGGGCCCCTCAGGGGTGTGTGCTTAGTCCCGTCCTGTACTCCCTGTTCACCCATCACTGCATGGCCAGACACGACTCCAACATCCTCATTAAGTTTGCTGACGACACACCAGTGACCCAGCCTATAGGGATGAGGTCAGAGACCTGGCAGTGTGGTGTCAGGACAACAACCTCTCCCTCAATGTGAGCAACACAAAGCAGCTGATCGTGGACTACAGGAAAAGGAGGGCCAAACAGGTCCCCATTAAAGTGACTGGGCTGTAGTGAAGTGGGTCGAGAGTTTCAAGTTCCTTGGTGTCCACATTACCAATGAACTATCATGGTCCAAAATACACCAAGGCAGTCGTTAAGAGAGCACAACAACACCTTTTCCCCCTCAGGAGACTGAAAAGATTTGGCATGTATCCCCAGATCCTCAAAAGGTTCTACAGCTACACCATCAAGAGGATCCTGACTGGTTGCAACACCGCCTGGTATGGCAACTGCTCAGAATCTGACCGGAAGGCACTACAGAGGATAGTGCGTACGGCCCAGTAGATCACTGGGGCCAAGCTTCCTGCCATCCAGGACCTATATACTAGACGGTGTCAGAGGAAGACCCAAAACATTGTCAAAGACGCCAGTCACCCAAGTCATAGATTGTTCTCTCTGCTACCGCACGGCAAGCGGTATACAAATTACCTCGCATTAACTAACCTGTACCCCCGCACATTGACTCGGTACCGGCACCCCCTGTATATAGCCTCGTTGTTGTTATATAATTGTGTTACTTTTTATTACATTTTTTACTTTAGTTAATTTAGCAAAAAAAATGTTTTATTTCATTTTATTTTTGTATTTTTTTTTTCATATATATTTTTTAAGGGGTGGATCAGCTTAAAATTGCAGAAAGATTGTTGCTTCCATCAATGTAATTGTCTGCATCATTTCCGATCCCCCATATATTTTGGGGGTAAATATATATATCCATATACATACACGCATACATACATATACACATATATACATACACATACCTATAAAGATATACATATACACATATATACATACACATACCTATATAGACATACATATACACATATATACATACACATACCTATATAGACATACATATACACATATATACATACACATACCTACTGTATATACATACACATACCTATATAGATATACATATACACATATATACTTACACATACCTATATAGACATACATACTTTTTTAAGAATATACCTTTATTATTCCCCGCAAACCCTACCACCCCTCCCCCAATTGGAGTAAACTAATAAACACTTAGGCTTCTACCTTCAATTTATACATCTTATACACATTTTACAGACACAATATATTTTACAATAGTTATAATTTGTTTGTTTTTAGTCCTTCCTCTATTTCTGATGTCCATCCAGTTTGATTACTATTTGCTATTTCACAATATTTCTGAACCTATATACATTTTACAGACCCCGTATGTTTTACATTGGTTATCTTGTTATTAGTCCCACCCTTCAGCTCCATTCAACCCCTCCCATCTGTCTCCCCACATCATATATTTTGGATTTCTATTTGCCATATATTTTTCAACTGTGCTGTGATGCTTCACACAAGTACTGAACCTTTCTATTCTCATAGCTTCTACAGATTGTAAATTAAAAATAAACATTTTTGCTAAAATAATTATTATAGTATTGATTGATTGACTATAGCTTTTCAAATCTCCCAGTATTGCTATCTGCAGAGTTAGTTATCGGCAAATGTTGTAATTCTTCAGCCATTCCTGGACCTGTGACCAAAAACGAGCCACATATGGACAATACCCCCAAAAATTATCTAATGACTCTGCCTCCTCACAGCAGAATCTGCAGAGCTGGGAAGATTGCATCTCCCATATATATAACATTCTATTGGTTGCAAGAATTTTGTACAGTCATTTAAATTGAAAAATGTGAAGTTTTGAATCCGGCGTTGTTTTGCGTATCAAATCATAAACCATGTGCCATGGAATGGGTACATCGAAAATCTCTTCCCAAATATTTTGCAATTTATATGGCACAGCTCAGTTTTTTGGTCCTTAAATTAAATTGGGATATGTTTTTATTTATCACACTTTTGAACAGACATTTCCATATGTCTGTGTTAGCTGCATGTGTGACAACTCCACCAGTCCTATTTATGATATTTTTCATTGTCACGCCCTGACCTTAGAGAGCCTTTTTATGTCTCTATTTGGTTTGGTCAAGGTGTGATTTGGGTGGGCATTCTATGTTCTGTTTTCTATGTTTTGGTTTTCTATGTCTTGGCTGGGTATGGTTCTCAATCAGGGACAGCTGTCTATCGTTGTCTCTGATTGGGAATCATACTTAGGCAGCCTTTTTCCCTTTTGTATTTTGTGGGTAGTTATCTTTGTTAGTGGCACTACAGCCCTAGTAAGCTTCACGGTCGTTTCTTTGTTTCTTTGTTTCTTGTTTTGTTGACGACATTTACACAAATAAAGGAAAATGTACGCTGACCATGCTGCACCAGTCATTTCCACCACGCTGCACCTTGGTCCAGTCATTTCCACCACGCTGCACCTTGGTCCAGTCATTTCCACCACGCTGCACCTTGGTCCAGTCATTTCCACCACGCTGCACCTTGGTCCAGTCATTTCCACCACGCTGCACCTTGGTCCAGTCATTTCCACCACGACGTCCGTGACATTTGTTTTTTTTAATCAATTTGAATATTTGAGTTTAACCACAATATTTGTTGTATTATTTGGTCTGTCTTTATAGTTGGATTAAACTGAAATTGCAACCAACTTGTTTAATGGCTGTTGGATTAAATAATAACGATATTTTGGAGATTATTTGTTTTCCAAACAACCGAAAGTGAGCAGGTGTAATCTGAATAAAGGGGAAAAGGCCCTTCTTGAACATAGGATGAGACATTCCTACCAATTTACTAGAGAATCTGTTTGTATTTAAGTATAACTTTTGTATGACTGATGCCTTTAGTGAGAGGTCTAATGCTTTAATATTTAATAATTTCTACCCTCTGAATTCATATTCGTTATATAAATAGGCCCTTTTAATTTTGTCTGGGTTGCTGTTCCAAATAAAATTGAATATTTTATGTTCATATAATTTAAAAAGCAGGGCACTAGGTGTAGGCAAAATCATAAGCAAATAGGTAAACTGTGATATGATTAAAGAGTTAATCAGGGTGATTTTTCCATATATAAACAGGTATTTTCCTTTCCATGGTAGCAAGATCTTATCTATTTTTGGTAACTTTCTATTAAAACTTATTGGAGTGAGATAATTTATTTCAGGATATGTATACTGAGTATGTACACATCTCCGTCAGACCATTTAATTGGTAAACTACACGGTAATGTAAAACTCATCCCAGTCAGACCAATTAATTGGTAAACTACACGGTAATGTAAAACTTGCATTTTTTAGTGATCCAATACGCAATATGGTACGTTTATCATAATTTGGTTTTAATCCAGAGAATAAATATTTTATTAACTCTATTTCTTGTAGTGCATTGTTGGTTAAGGGCTTGTAAGTTAGCATTTCATAGTAAGGTCTACTACACCTGTTGTCATTTGGTGCATTTGACAAATACAATTTGATTTGATGTGTGTCACTATTACATCTAAATTATAACATATACAGTGAGTTCCAAAATTATTGGGACAGGGACGTACAGTGCCTTGCGAAAGTATTCGGAGACTTGATTACACACAGGTGGATTGTATTTTATCATCATTAGTCATTTAGGTCAACATTGGATCATTCAGAGATCCTCACTGAAAGGAAAGGTGCTGAATAATTTTGCACGCCCAATTGTTCAGTTTTTGATTTGTTAAAAAAGTTTGAAATATCCATTGTTGTTGATATAAAATACAGTTTTATATCTTTATGTTTGAAGCCTGAAATGTGACAAAAGGTCGCAAAGTTCAAGGGGGCCGAATACTTTCGCAAGGCACTGTACGTTTTGTTGTTTGGGCTCTGTACTCCAGTACGTTTGGATTTGAAATGATACAACTGTCATCTTTCATTTGAATATATTTTCATCCATATCGGGTGAACCGTTTAGAAATTACTGCACTTTTTGTAAATATTCCCCCCATTTTAGGGGACTAAAGGTATTGGGATTGTTTCACTTACAGTGCCTTGCGAAAGTATTCGGCCCCCTTGAACTTTGCGACCTTTTGCCACTGTCACGTATTAACAAGGTAGGTGGAATCAAGCGCAGAGAGCAGGTGCAGTGAGTCGATAGTTTATTCTCCGGAACAAACACTGAAAACCGGAAAACAGGGTGAAATAACACAGGATTCAGATATATCGGAGCAAATAGCACAATACGTAATCACTAAAATACATGAAACCAAAACAATCCCGCACGAAACAAGGGCGGGACAACCTACTATAAATAAGGACGTCAATAAACTAAAATACACACAGGTGAAACTAATAAGACAAAACCAACAGACAAACGAAAAAGGGATCGATGGTGGCTAGTAGGACGGTGACGACGACCGCCGAGCACCGCCCGAACAGGCAGGGGAGCCAACTTCGGCGGAAGTCGTGACAGTACCCCCCCCCTGACGCGCGGCCCCCGCAGCGCGCCGCCACCGTCCTCGAGGACGACCCGGAGGACGAGGTGCTGGGCGATCCGGGTGGAGGCGGTGGAAATCACTCAGGAGAGAAGGGTCCAAAATGTCCCTCACCGGAACCCAGCATCTCTCCTCCGGACCGTACCCCTCCCAGTCCACGAGGTACTGTAGGCCCCCCACCCGGCGTCTCGAATCCAGAATGCCCCGAACTGTGTACGCCGGGGACCCCTCGATGTCCAGGGGGGGCGGAGGGACCTCAGGCACCTCACCTTCTTGCAGGGGACCAGCCACCACCGGCCTGAGGAGAGACACATGAAACGAGGGGTTAATACGGTAATACCTAGGAAGTTGTAACCTGTAACACACCTCGTTTATTCTCCTCAGGACTTTAAACGGCCCCACACACTGCGGCCCCAGCTTCCGACAGGGCAGGCGGAGGGGCAGGTTCCGGGTCGAGAGCCAGACCCTGTCCCCCGGTGCAAACACGGGGGCCTCACTGCGGTGTTGGTCAGCGCTCCTCTTCTGCCGTTCGCCCGCTAACCGTAGTGAGTCCTGAACGGCTTTCCATGTGTCCCTGGAGCGCTGTACCCATTCCTCCACCGCAGGAGCCTCGGTCTGGCTCTGATGCCATGGAGCCAGGACCGGCTGGTAACCTAGCACACACTCAAAAGGAGACAAGTTAGTTGAGGAGTGGCGTAGGGAGTTCTGAGCTAGTTCAGCCCAGGGAACATACCTTGCCCACTCACCAGGCCGGTCCCGGCAATAGGACCGCAGAAACCTGCCCACCTCTTGATTTACGCGCTCCACCTGCCCATTACTCTCGGGGTGAAAACCTGAGGTTAAGCTGACCGAGACCCCCAGTCTCTCCATAAACGCCCTCCATACTCTGGACGTGAATTGGGGACCCCGATCAGAAACGATGTCCTCAGGCACCCCATAGTGCCGGAAGACATGGGTAAACAAGGCCTCAGCAGTCTGCAGGGCCGTAGGGAGACCGGGCAACGGGATGAGACGACAGGACTTAGAAAACCGATCCACAACGACCAGGATTGTAGTACTTCCCTGGGACGGGGGAAGGTCGGTAAGAAAGTCCACCGATAAGTGTGTCCACGGCCGTTGTGGAACGGGGAGGGGTTGTAATTTCCCTCTAGGCAAGTGCCGAGGAGCCTTGCTCTGAGCACACACGGAGCAGGAGGAGACATAAAATCTCACGTCTTTAGCTAGCGTGGGCCACCAGTATCTCCCTCTCAGACTCCGCACTGTCCTCTCGATGCCCGGATGACCCGAGGATTACGATGGTCAGTCCAGATGAGAAAGGGGTGTTTAGCCCCCTCAAGCCAATGTCTCCACACCTTCAGAGCCTTGACTACAGCTAACAACTCCCGGTCCCCCACATCATAGTTTCGCTCCGCTGGGCTGAGCTTGCTCGAAAAAAAAGCACAAGGGCGAAGTTTGGGTGGCACGCCCGAGCGTTGGGACAGCACGGCTCCGACCCCAGCCTCGGACGCATCCACCTCCACTATGAACGCTAAAGAGGGGTCCGGATGCGCCAACACGGGTGCATTGGTGAACAGCTCCTTCAAACGAGTGAATGCTCTGCCCGCCTCTGCTGACCAGCGCAAGCGCACCGGTCCTCCCTTCAGCAGCGAGGTGATGGGAGCAGCTACCTGACCAAAACCCCGGATAAACCTCCGGTAGTAATTGGCAAACCCTAAAAACCGCTGCACCTCTTTCACCGTGGTCGGAGTCGGCCAATTACGCACGGCTGTAACGCGGTCATCCTCCATCACCACCCCAGAGGTGGAAATACGATATCCCAGGAAGGAAACGGACTGTTTGAAAAACTCACATTTCTCCGCCTTGCAATACAGATCATGCTCCAGCAGTCGCCCAAGTACCTTACGCACCAGAGACACATGCGCCGCGCGTGTGGCAGAATAGATCAAGATGTCATCGATGTACACTACCACTCCCTGCCCGAGCAGGTCTCGGAGAATCTCGTCTACGAAGGATTGGAAAACGGCTGGAGCATTCTTCAACCCGTATGGCATGACGCGGTACTCATAATGACCAGATGTAGTACTGAATGCAGTTTTCCACTCATCCCCTCCCCGGATACGCACCAGATTATACGCGCTCCTCAGGTCCAGTTTTGTGAAGAAGCGCGCCCCGTGAAATGATTCCACCGCCGTGGCGATGAGAGGTAGTGGGTAACTAAACCCCACTGTGATGGAATTTAGACCTCTATAATCAATGCACGGACGCAGACCTCCATCCTTCTTCTTCACAAAAAAGAAGCTCGAGGAGACGGGTGATGCGGAGGGCCGAATGTACCCCTGTCTCAGTGATTCAGTAACGTATGTTTCCATCGCTACCGTCTCCTCCTGGGACAATGGATACACGTGACTCCTAGGAAGTGCAGCGTTCTCCAGAAGGTTTATCACGCAGTCCTCTCGACGATGAGGTGGTAATTGGGTCGCCTTCTTTTTACTGAAGGCGATAGCCAAATCGTCATATTCAGAGGGAATGCGCACGGTGGAAACTTGGTCTGGACTCTCCACCGTAGTCGCACCAACGGCAACTCCTCTACACCTACCTGAACACTCCTCTGACCACCCCTTAAGAGCCCCCTGTCGCCAGGAAATCACCGGGTTGTGTTGAGCTAACCAGGGAACCCCCAACACCACCGGAAACGCAGGTGAATCTATAAGGAACAGACTAATCTGCTCCTTATGATCCCCCTGCGTTACCATGTCCAGTGGCACCGTAGCCTCCCTAATCACTCCTGACCCTAATGGTCGGCTATCTAATGAGTGCACGGGGAAAGGTTGATCTACCGACACCAGGGGAATCCCTAGCCTTAACGCAAGCCCACGATCCATGAAATTCCCAGCTGCGCCTGAATCGACTAGCGCCTTATGCTGTAGAGAGGGAAAAAACCCAGGGAAAGAAATCAAAACATACACATGACCGACAGGAGGCTCTGGGTGAGTCTGGTGCTTACTCACCTGGGGTGATCGAGCAGTGCTCCGCCTGCCATCCCGACTCCCAGACGAGTTCCTCCAGCACCGGTCTGACGTGTGCCCTCGTCGACCACAACTGGTGCAGGAGGACACTCCTCCTCCGGTCTCCCTCGAAGCTGCCCCTCCTAATTCCATAGGGATAGGGGCAGGAGGGCTGGGAAGTGGAAACGACAGGGCCTGATCCGAACGCCCGCGAGCAGCCAGCAGATTGTCGAGACGGATAGCCAAGTCAATGAGCTCATCCAGTGTGCAGGTGGTGTCCCGACATGCCAGCTCCCTGCGGACGTCCTCCCTGAGACTGCATCTGAAATGGTCGACCAAGGCCCTGTCGTTCCATCCTGCTCCTGCGGCCAGGGTCCTGAACTCCAGAGCAAAGTCCTGAGCGCTCCTCGTCTCCTGCCGCAGGTGGAACAGCCGTTCACCCGCCGCCCGACCCTCTGGTGGATGGTAAAAAACAGCTCGGAATCGGCGGGTGAACTCTGGGTAATTATCCCTCGCCGAGTCCGGGCCATTCCATACTGCGTTGGCCCACTCGAGGGCTCGCCCAGTCAAGCAGGAGACGAGGGCGCTCACGCTCTCCTCTCCAGAGGGAGCAGGACGCACGGTAGCCAGGTATAGCTCCAGTTGAAGGAGGAAACCCTGGCACCCAGCCGCCGTTCCGTCATACTCCCGTGGGAGTGTCAACCGCAGAGCCCCGGAGCCAGATGTGGTCACAGGAACAGGAGGTGCTGGAGAAGGGGGTGCTAGCGATGATGTGGGAAGACCACTCCTCTCCCATCGATCCATCCTCTCCATCATTTGGTCCATGGCAGAACCAATCCGATGGAGCACGCTGGTGTGGTGGAGGACTCTCTCCTCCATCGATGGGAGAGGAGACGCGGCTGCTCCTGCTGATTCCATGGTGGTGCGGGATTCTGTCACGTATTAACAAGGTAGGTGGAATCAAGCGCAGAGAGCAGGTGCAGTGAGTCGATAGTTTATTCTCCGGAACAAACACTGAAAACCCGAAAACAGGGTGAAATAATCCAACACAGGATTCAGATATATCGGAGCAAATAGCACAATACGTAATCACTAAAATACATGAAACCAAAACAATCCCGCACGAAACAAGGGCGGGACAACCTACTATAAATAAGGACGTCAATAAACTAAAATACACACAGGTGAAACTAATAAGACAAAACCAACAGACAAACGAAAAAGGGATCGATGGTGGCTAGTAGGACGGTGACGACGACCGCCGAGCACCGCCCGAACAGGCAGGGGAGCCAACTTCGGCGGAAGTCGTGACAGCCACATTTCAGGCTTCAAACATAAAGATATAAAACTGTATTTTTTTGTGAAGAATCAACAGCAAGTGGGACACAATCATGAAGTGGAACGACATTTATTGGATATTTCAAACTTTTTTAACAAATCAAAAACTGAAAAATTGGGCGTGCAAAATTATTCAGCCCCCTTAAGTTAATACTTTGTAGCGCCACCTTTTGCTGCGATTACAGCTGTAAGTCGCTTGGGGTATGTCTCTATCAGTTTTGCACATCGAGAGACTGACATTTTTTCCCATTCCTCCTTGCAAAACAGCTCGAGCTCAGTGAGGTTGGATGGAGAGCATTTGTGAACAGCAGTTTTCAGTTCTTTCCACAGATTCTTGATTGGATTCAGGTCTGGACTTTGACTTGGCCATTCTAACACCTGGATATGTTTATTTTTGAACCATTCCATTGTAGATTTTGCTTTATGTTTTGGATCATTGTTTTGTTGGGAGACAAATCTCTGTCCCAGTCTCAGGTCTTTTGCAGAATCCATCAGGTTTTCTTCCAGAATGGTCCTGTATTTGGCTCCATCCATCTTCCCATCAATTTTAACCATCTTCCCTGTCCCTGCTGAAGAAAAGCAGGCCCAAACCATGATGCTGCCACCACCATGTTTGACAGTGGGGATGCTGTGTTCAGGGTGATGAGCTGTGTTGCTTTTACGCCAAACATAACGTTTTGCATTGTTGCCAAAAAGTTTACTTTTGGTTTCATCTGACCAGAGCACCTTCTTCCACATGTTTGGTGTGTCTCCCAGGTGGCTTGTGGCAAACTTTAAACAACACTTTTTATGGATATCTTTAAGAAATGGCTTTCTTCTTGCCACTCTTCCATAAAGGCCAGATTTGTGCAATATACGACTGTTTGTTGTCCTATGGACAGAGTCTCCCACCTCAGCTGTAGATCTCTGCAGTTCATCCAGAGTGATCATGGGCCTCTTGGCTGCATCTCTGATCAGTCTTCTCCTTGTATGAGCTGAAAGTTTAGAGGGACGGCCAGGTCTTGGTAGATTTGCAGTGGTCTGATACTCCTTCCATTTCAATATTATTGCTTGCACAGTGCTCCTTGGGATGTTTAAAGCTTGGGAAATCTTTTTGTATCCAAATCCGGCTTTAAACTTCTTCACAACAGTATCTCGGACCTGCCTGGTGTGTTCCTTGTTCTTCATGATGCTCTCTGCGCTTTTAACGGACCTCTGAGACTATCACAGTGCAGGTGCATTTATACAGAGACTTGATTACACACAGGTGGATTGTATTTATCATCATTAGTCATTTAGGTCAACATTGGATCATTCAGAGATCCTCACTGAACTTCTGGAGAGAGTTTGCTGCACTGAAAGTAAAGGGGCTGAATAATTTTGCACGCCCAATTTTTCAGTTTTTGATTTGTTAAAAAAGTTTGAAATATCCAATAAATGTCATTCCACTTCATGATTGTGTCCCACTTGTTGTTGATTCTTCACAACAAAAATACAGTTTTATATATTTATGTTTGAAGCCTGAAATGTGGCAAAAGGTCGCAAAGTTCAAGGGGGCCGAATACTTTCGCAAGGCACTGTATATGTGAATTAAAGTAGTCAAACTTTTAGTATTTGGTCCCATATTCCTAAAACGCAATGATTACATCGATTACATAGAGCTTGTGACTCTACAAACGTGTTGGATGCATTAGCTGTTTATTTAAAATGTGTTTCAGATTATTTTGTGCCCAATAGAAATGAATGGTAAATAATGTATTGTGTCATTTTGGAGTCACTTTTATTGTAAATAAGAATGTAATATTTTTCTAAACACTTCTACATTAATGTGGATGCTACCACGGTTACGGATAGTCCTGAATGAATTGTGAATAATGATGAGTAAGAAAGTTACAAATATCATACGTCCCATAAAAACTAACCTCCCTTGTTAATGTACGGTGAGCACTTAGCATGTCTTAGGGCTGTATTTCTGCATTTGTGTGTCTCTGACTTTCTCACTCATCTTTATTCAGGCGAGACCATTGGGTTCTTATTGACCTCCCTGACCAAGGCCCTTCACCTCCCTGACCAAGGCCCTTCACCTCCCTGACCAAGGCCCTTCACCTCCCTG
Organism: Oncorhynchus clarkii lewisi; assembly: GCF_045791955.1. Lineage (NCBI taxonomy): Eukaryota > Metazoa > Chordata > Actinopteri > Salmoniformes > Salmonidae > Oncorhynchus > Oncorhynchus clarkii. The sequence continues at coordinate 65,127 of NW_027258318.1, read as the reverse complement.
ACCAAGGCCCTTCACCTCCCTGATCAAGGCCCTTCACCTCCCTGACCAAGGCCCTTCACCTCCCTGACCAAGGCACTTCACCTCCCTGACCAAGGCCCTTCACCTCCCTGACCAAGGCCCTTCACCTCCCTGACCAAGGCCCTTCACCTCCCTGATCAAGGCCCTTCACCTCCCTGACCAAGGCCCTTCACCTCCCTGACCAAGGCCCTTCACCTCCCTGACCAAGGCCCTTCCCCAATCCTGTCTCGGAGCTCTACGGACAATTCCTTCGATCTCATGGCTTGGTTTCTGTTCTGACATGCACTTTCAACTGTGGGACCTTATATAGACAGGTGTGTGCCTTTCCAAATCATGTCCAATCAATTGAATTTAACACAGGTGGACTCCAATCAAGTTGTAGAAACATCTCAAGGATGATCAATGGAAATAGGATGCACCTGAACTCAATTTCGAGTCTCATAGCAAAGGGCCTGAATACTTATGTAAATTAGGTATTTCTGAATAAATGTGCAGCATTTTCTAAAAACCTGTTTCAGGCTTTGTCATTATCGGGTATTGTGTGTAGATTGATGAGGGAAAAATTATTTAATCCATTTTAGAATAAAAGGCTGTAACGTAACAAAATGTGGGAAAAGTCATGGGGTCTGAATACTTTCCGAATGCACTGTAAGTGAATTATATATACAAAAAGTTATGTGATTTCTAAACAATTCACCCGATAAGGAGGAAAATACCCTCAAATTAAAGATGACTGTCTTTTTACTTTTTACCTCATAGTCATTGTATAATTTCAAATCCAAAGTGCTGGATTAAAGAGCCAAGACAACAACAAATGTATCACTGTTTCAGTACTTTTGGAGCTGACTGTAACTGTTGTGCCTGTTTCCAACAGCCACAAGTTAACGGTGCAGAAGAACAAAGACATAAAGACGATTTTCACCAGCACAAATAGTGTCACAAACCCACAATTACACTTAATGACTGAACAAAGTCACTGCTGGCTGGCCTTTGACCCTTGGTTTATTAGGAGCTTTAATGATGAACATAACTCTGTCAGCAGGGGAGGACTGGGGACTGAAGGCTCAGGGGTGGGAGGAGGACAGGTGCCCATCATGGTTTGGGTCAATTCCATTTTAATTCCAGCCAAGTCAGGAAGAACACTGCAATTCCCATTCCAATTCCAAAATCTTCTTATTGAAAAACATTGGATAGAATTTCAGTGTGCTTCCTGAATTGAAATGGAATTGACCCCAACCCTGGTGCCCACTAAGGTTTATGTCTCAAAAGGGATGACAGCTTTACCAGGTCAAACGATTAGAAGCAGGTGCAATTGTGGGATTTGAACCCAGTCCCTGCTTGAGAAGGCAATGTCCTTCCAAGAAGCAATTCCTAATTGGGCTGAGGGCGATGTTGATTTTAACCTGTTAAGTCTATAGGGGCGCTATTTCATTATTGGATAAAAAAAACGTGCACGTTTTAAGCGCAATATTGTGTCACGAAAAGATGCTCGACTATGCATATAATTGACAGCTTTGGAAAGAAAACAGTCTAACGTTTCCAAAACTGCAAAGATATTATCTGTGAGTGCCACAGAACTCATTCTACAGGCGAAACCAAGATGAAACTTCAAACAGGAAATGAGCAGAATCTCTGAAGCTCTGTTTTCAAATGTCTCCTTATATGGCTGTGAATGCAGCAGGAACGAGCCTGCGCTTTCTGTCGTTTCTTCAAGATGTCTGCAGCATTGTGACGTATTTGTAGGCATATCATTGGAAGATTGGCCATAAGAGACTACATTTTCCAGGGGTCCGCCCGGTGTCCTTTGTCTAAATTGGTGCGTAATTTTCAGTTGCGGTCATTTTCTCCTGGGATTCAGAACAGAAAGCACACTTCCACGAAGGATATATCATCGAAGAGATATGTGAAAAACACCTTGAGGATTGGTTCTAAACAACGTTTGCCATGTTTCAGTCGATATTATGTTAATTTGGAAAAAAGTTTGGCGTATTGATGACTGGATTTTCGTTTTTTTTTGGTAGCCAAACGTGACGCACCAAACAGAGCGATTTCTCCTAAACAAATAATCTTTCAGGAAAAACTGAACATTTGCTATCTAACAGAGTGTCCTCATTGAAAACATCTGAAGTTCTTCAAAGGTAAATTATTTTATTTGAATGCTTTTCTGGTTTTTGTGAAAATGTTGCCTGCTAAATGCTAACGTTAATGCTAACGATAAATGCTACGCTAGCTAGCTACTGTTACACAAATGATTGTTTTCCTATGGTTGAGAAGCATATTTTGAAAATCTGAGATGACAGTGTTGTTAACAAAAGGCTAAGCTTGAGAGCTAGCATATTTATTTAATTTCATTTGCGATTTTCATGAATAGTTAACGTTGCGTTATGGTAATGAGCTTGAGTCTGTATTCACGATCCCGGATCCGGGATGGGTAGATCAGAGAAACTCACAGGTCGAGAGTGTCCTACAAAAAGACAATGTACTAGACAACAGTCACATTCAAGGAGTGATTGCTGTGGATTTCACAAAGCTACAGTCAGCCACATAAAATGGATCGATTGCTGTGGATTTCACAAAGCTACAATCATTCACATAAAATGGATTGATTGCCGTGGATTTCACAAAGCTAGTCACATTCAAGGAGTGATTGCTGTGGATTTCACAAAGCTACAGTCATTCACATAAAATGGATCGATTGCTGTGGATTTCACAAAGCTACAATCACATTTAAGGAGCGATTGCTGCTCATTTCACAAAACTACAGTCACATTCATGGAGCGATTGCTGTGGATTTCACAAAGCTACAGTCACATTCTAGGAGCATTTGCTGTAGATTTCAAGAAGCTACAGTCATATTCACAGAGCGATTGCTGTGGATTTCACAAAGCTACAGCCACATTCACAGAGCGATTAGTGTGGATTTCACAAAACTGTTGGTTGCAGTCACTGTAAAGTTTCCAAATCCTAATATTGATATTACAAAAGGATGTTATAGTCAGTTGTAATGAGAATATTGTGTCATGGATCTTTTACAGGAAACAGAAGCACAGGTCCACAGGTCCACATATTCCAGTTACGTATTGGCATGCCCCCAGACTTGGAGGGAAGCTAAAGTCATTCCAAATCAAATTTAAATCAAATCAAATGTATTTATATAGCCCTTCTTACATCAGCTGATATCTCGGAGTGCTGTACAGAAACTCAGCCTAAATCCCCAAACAGCAACCCAAAAATAGTAAAGCCCCCTTTACTGGATCAAATGTTACCAACCCTTAGTAAACTTTTGGAAAAATTGTGTTTGACCAGATACAATGCTATTTTACCGTATTTTACAGTAAACAAATATTTTACAGTTAACAAACTTCCAGCATTCTTATAGGGAAGGACATTCAACAAATGATGATTGGCTTAGAGATATTGATGATACAAAGATTGTGGGGGGTGTTTTGTAAGAATTCAGTGCAGTTTTTGACATTATTGATCATAGTCTTCTGCTGGAAAAACATATGTGTTATGGATTTACACCCCCTGCTACATTGTGGATAAAGAGTTACTTGTCAAACAGAACACAGAGGGTGTTCTTTAATGGAAGCCTTTCCAACATAATCCAGGTAGAATCAGAAATTCCCCAGGGCAGCTGTCTAGGCCCATTACTTTAAAAAATCTTTACTAATGACATGCCGCTGGCATTGAATAAAGCCAGAGTTTCTATGTATGCGGATGACTCAACTCTATACATGTCAGCTATTACAGCGACTGAAATGACTGCGACTGAAATGACTTAACAAAGAGTTGCAGTTAGTTTCGGAGTGGGTGGCAAGGAATAAGTTAGTCCTAAATATTTCCAAAACTATAAGCATTGTATTTGGGACAAATCATTCACTAAACCATAAACCTCAACTAAATCTTGTAATAAATAATGTGGAAATTGAGCAAGTTGAGGTGTCTAAACTGCTTGGAGTAACCCTGGATTGTAAACTGTCATGGTCAAAACATATTGATACAACAGTAGCTAAGATGAGGAGAGGTATATCAATAATAAAGTGCTGCTCTGACAGCACTATCAACAAGGCATGTCCTACAGGCCCTGGTTTTGTCGCACCTGGACTACTGTTCAGTCGTGTGGTCAGGTGCCACAAAAAATAACTTAGGAAAATTGAAATAGGCTCAGATCAGGGCAGCACGGCTGACCCTTGGATGTACACAGAGAGCTATATTAATAATATGCATGTCAATCTCTCCTGGCTGAAAGTGGAGGAGAGATTGACTTCATCACTACTTTTATTTATGACATGTTGAATGCACCGAGCTGTCTGTCTAAACTACTGGCACACAGCTCGGAAACCCAATGCATACCCCATAAGACATGCCACAAGAGGTCTCTTCCCAGTCCCCAAGTCCAGAACAGACTATGGGAGGCACACAGTACTACATAGAGCCACGACTACATGGAACTCTATTTCACATCAGATAACTGACACAAGCAGTAAAATTAGATTTAAAAAAACAGATAAAATATCCCTTATGGAACAGCGGGGACTGTAAAGCAACACAAACATAGGCACAAACACATGCATACACACACACACACAATAACATGCACACTATACACACATGTACACATGGATTTTGTACTGTAGATATGTGGTAGTGGTGTAGGGGCCCGAGGGCACACAGATGCAATCTTCAAACCCCAATATTTCCTTCTCATATTGAAAGAAATCAGCCAATTATAGTGAGGTATCAAACCTGCTACTTTAACCTTTACCTGTCCAACTCAGGTCATTGTTGTCATCGCTGCAGATCAGGCTGTGTGACTTCCTCTAATCCCTTCCTCCCCATGTCAACACAGTGTCAATCTCACAGGTCTCCTCTATAAGCCGGGACTGTGGTCCACTGCTATGCCATGCATCATGCCCCAGCCATGATCTGAAGGAGGGGGTCGAGGGGGTGGAGTCAGAGGGATGGAGGACGAGGAGAAGTATGAAAACATCCATAATTAGCAGATTTAAATAAAGTCAACTTTCCAGCCATCTGCCTAGTGTTTGGGAGGGATATGGGTGGAGGGATAGGGCTGGAGGGAAAAGGGGGACAGGAGGGAGTAAGAGGGGCTGCCTAAGAAGGCTAATAAAGCTGAGAGGTGAAACCACTTATTTTGCTCTCCCAGGCAGGACAGGAGCCAAAAGAAGCTCAAGTTAAACCTGTCTCACTGGACTCCAGGATCAAAATGTAGAATACAATGTGCCATTCACCGATTAGAAAGAGAACGTGACCTCCCAGCAAACTTGTGCTGTCTCTCTTGTCGAGATGTGTGTTTTGTGTATATTTCTTTTTTTAGTCCCAGCTTCCGTCCCCTCAGGAGGCCTTTTGCTTCTTGGTTGCCTTTTTTGCTTTTTTTTGGTCATTGTAAATAAGAATTTGTTCTTAACTTGCCTAGTTCAAAGGAAGGTTAAATAAACAAAATACAAAAACGGGACATCCAGGGTACGATGACGACACAGTTTTGTTTGCTGTGCTCTAAAAACACATTATAGAACACAAACTTATAAAATGTGTCAAATACACAAACACTTCTCACTACATTATTTATTAGACTAAAGTATGGGGTGCCATATGAGTTGGGCACCCGAGTGGCGCAGCAGTCTAAGGCACTGCATCTCAGTGCTAGAGGCATCACTACAGACCCTGGTTCGATCTTGGGCTGTATCACAACCGGCCGTGATCCAGAGTCCAATAGAGCGGTGCACAATAGGCCCAGCGTCATCCGTGTTAGGGGAGGGTTTGGCCCAGCGTCATCCGTGTTAGGGGAGGGTTTGGCCCAACGTCATCCGTGTTAGGGGAGGGTTTGGCCCAGCGTCATCCGTGTTAGGGAAGGGTTTGGCCCAGCGTCATCCGTGTTAGGAGAGGGTTTGGCCGGGGTAGGCCGTCATCGTAAAATAACAATTTGTACTCAACTTACCTAGTTACAGTTGAAGTCGGATGTTTACATACACTTAGGTTGGAGTCATTAAAACTCGTTGTTCAACCACTCCACAAATGTCTTGTTAACAAACTATAGTTTTGGTAAGTTGGTTAGGACATCTACTTTGTGCAAGAGACAAGTAATTTTTCCAACAATTGTTTACAGACAGATTATTTAACTGTATCACAATTCCAGTGGGTCAGAAGTTTACATACACTAAGTTGGATGTGCCTTTAATAGCTTGGAAAATTCCAGAAAATGAAGTCATGGTTTTAGAAGCTTCAGATAGGCTAATTGACATAATTTGAGTCAATTGGAGGTGTACATGTGGATGTATTTCAAGGCCTACCTTCAAACTCAGTGCCTCTCTGCTTGACATCATGAGAAAATCAAAAGAAATCAGCCAATACCTCAGAAAAAAATTGTAGACCTCCACAAGTCTGGTTCATCCTTGGGAGCAATTTCCAAATGCCTGAAGGTACCACGTTCATCTGTACAAACAATAGTACGCAAGTGTAAACATCATGGGCCCATGCAGCCGTCATACCGCTCAGGAAGGAGACGCGTTCTGTCTCTTAGAGATGAACGTACTTTGGTTCGAAAAGTGCAAATCAATCCCAGAAGAACAGCAAAGGACCTTGTGAAGATGCTGGAGGAAACAGGTCCTATATCGACATAACCTGAAAGGCTGCTCAGAAAGGAAGAAGCCACTGCTCCAAAACCGCCATACAAAGCCAGACTACGTTTGCAACTGCACATGGGGACAAAGATCATACTTTTTGAAGAAATGCCCTCTGGTCTGATGAAACAAAAATATAACGGTTTGGCCATAATGACCATCGTTATGTTCGGAGGAAAAAGATGGAGGCTTGCAAGCCAAAGAACACCATCCCAACCATGAGGCACGGGGGTGGCAGCATCATGTTGTGGGGGTGCTTTGCTGCAGGAGGGACTGGTGCATTTCACAAAATAGATGGCATCATGAGGTAGGACAATTATGTGCATATATTGAAGCAACATCTCAAGACATCAGTCAGGAAGTTAAAGCTTGGTCACAAATGGGTCTTCCAAATGGACAATGACGCCTAGCATGCTTCCAAAGTTGTGGCAAAATGGCTTAATGACAACAAAGTCAAGGTATTGGAGTGGAAATCACAAAACCCTGACCTCAATCCTATAGAAAGTTTGTGGGCAGAACTGAAAAAGCGTGTGCGAGCAAGGAGGCCTACAAACCTGACTCAGTTACACCAGCTCTGTCAGGACGAATGGGCCAGAATTCACCCAACTTGTGGAAGGCTTCCTGAAAAATTTGACCCAAGTTAAACAATTTAAAGGCAGTGCTACCAAATACTAATTGAGTTTATGTGAACTTCTGACCCACTGGGGATGCGATGAAAGAAATAAAAGCTGAAATAAATCATTGTCTCTACTATTATTCTGACATTTCACATTCTTAAAATAAATAGGTGATCCTAACTGACTTAAGACAGTGCATTTTTACTTGGTTAAAATGTCAGGAATTGTGAAAAACTGAGTTTAAATGTATTTGGCTAAGGTGTATGTAAACTTCCAGACTTCAACTGTATATAAAGGTTAAATAAATAAATAAAATAAAACATTATTTGTCCCTCCTGAAACTGTAGAATATGGATCTACAGTCGCTGACGTGCCCCACACCACCCTTAGAATAGACTGTGGATCTACAGTGGCTGATGTGCATCAATCCACCCTGGGAAAAGACTGTGGATCTACAGTTGTTGACGTGCATCACACCACCCTGTGAATAGACTGTGGATCTACAGTCGCTGATGTGCATCAATCCACCCTGGGAAAAGACTGTGGATCTACAGTTGTTGACGTGCATCACACCACCCTGTGAATAGACTGTGGATCTACAGTCGCTGACGTGCATCACACCACCCTGGGAAAAGACTGTGGATCTACAGTCTTTGAGGTGCATCACACCATGGGAAAATAGTCAAAGGAGGAAATGAGAACACCAGATCCGATTGCCTTGTTTGAGTTCCTGAATAAAGTGACCAAGGACCAAGAGAATGCCTCTATCCACAAACGTAGTGCTCTGAAATTAGGGACAAAACATTCTGTCAGAGCTCATGATTGATCAGTCTGGAGTGTTTTGTCAAAATTCTGCCATCCTTACATCCACTCCCCCCAGGCACTTCCTATAATCAAAGGCCCAGTGCCCACCCATGGCTAATTACATATTAAAATAAACTTCAGCAAGGCCTGATTTAAAGCAGCCTCCCTTGGACCTGAGCAACACAAAGGGTGAGTCCCAGATGAGACCCTATTCCCTATTTAGTGCACTACTTTTGACCAGGTTCCAATAGGGGGAATATAGTGCCATCTGGGACACAGCCATAGAGATAGATAAAGAGAGAGATCCAGATCAATATTGAAGGGGCCACTATTGTTTGCTAAAATGCCAGAGAGGGTGAGATAAATCAGATAGCTGAGGGAAGAGAAGAGACCCGCGATCTTGTTCTCACGGCTCCCCGGGCCACTGCACTCAGAACAGACACACCTGGCCTAACAAAGCCCAGGAACAGTGGGAGGGACAGACACACACACGCAAACACAGATGCATGCTCACCCACTCACATGCTCACACAGACGCTCACACACAACCAATGTTAGACACGCTTTTGAACCGGATGCATTTCACTAACATTATTGTATATACTATGGTACACATGCAAAACCGGAGGGTAAAGCAGCACATTTACATGTATGTGTATCTGCAGCTGCAGGCTCATTCTCTTAGGTTATACAGGGTGGACAGAGATGCAGGCATTGTCAGAACACTGAGGAAGTACCCTGGAGGTTTATACGTGCTGAGCTACTCTTGTGATTCTTCTGTGAAGATGCAGTAGACTGTTAAAGATCACTACCAGACTGTAAAGTCAACAGTACCTCAACGTGCCAGTTTGTAGAATGTGTCTTCACAGCACAAGGCACCTGTAACCATACAGGAAAAGCCCACTTGCACTCTCAGCCTTTGGGTTTGCAGATGGCTCTTCAGGATGCGTCAGTGTGCCAGACCACACCGCATTACGGTACCTAAAGAGTGCTGAAGGAGAGCCAGCTTCCAAACTTCACAGAATAGGATAAAAAAGGGGATATGTAACTGAGAGATGACTGAATTGGGGGTGGTGAGAGATGGGAAATAATCAGTTTAGGGGGAAAGCGAGACGTGTGAGACTAACCGAATAATCACACCGAGGGGCTGAAGACCAAACTTACAGGGTTACAGCTTTCTCTGAATAAACTCTCACTTTTTCACTTTTTCACTCCTCCCCTCCTCCCCTTCTCCCCTCCTCCCCTCCTCCTCTCCTCTTCACTCCTTATCCCCTCCTCTTCACTCATTCTCCCCTCCTCCTCACTCCTACTCCCTTTCTCCCCTCCTCCTCCACTTCTCCCCTCCTCCTCTCCCCTTCTCCCCTCGTCCTCCCTCCTTCTCCTTTCCTCCCCTCTCCTCCTCCCTCCTTCTCGACCCAGTTCTTAATCATCTGTTGTTGGATTCCTCCTTAAATCATCCTGTCACTTCTCACACTCAGCGCCTGTGGAGCGTGAGCCGAGCCTGAGCTGGTTTCAATTTGAGTCCCGGTAGAAGTTAATACGTTTGTGATAAATTCTGCTGAGTCTGGCTGAAGCTGGAGCTGATTTGGAAGCGGTGTTTGCTTTCGGCTCCTGCCTTGATTACCTACCCAGCTACCTCTCGTCCTAGACTTCATTGGGAAAACACAAAGAGAGCCTCTGTTTTCCACTCTGACCCCTGATGCAACACGACCCCATGCAGAGAGAAGCCTGCTATTGTTGCTTCTTAGAGGGCTTAGGTTACAGGTGGGCCCAGGTATTAAAAAGATAACACTGACGTGGTGAATGCATGGCCGCTGGCTACTGCAAGAGTATACGTGGTGTCAAGGGGGAAAAGTAGATTTCATTTCTTGCCGGTACAGGACACAAAAGTGCATGCACATTTTTTTATACTACAACAATGACAGGGTAGCCTACTCTGCTGACACTGACAAACAGATCAATACAAATGATGTTGTCTGATCCGTATAATCAGCCTACGAAAAAGGGAGACACAAATACAATATGATATCCATCTAACCTGGAGGAGGAAATTATTGTCCAAAAACAAACAAAAGTGGCACTGACCCAATGAAAAAGACAGTGAATATGCACATTTGCCTGGGATATGGCCGATTGCATTTTTTAATATTGCATATGCATGGCTGGGACTCTCTGCTTTTCACGGACAGTCACAACTCAACAATAATCTATTTGGTATTTGCAGCGTGCTGCCCAAATTGCAGGCCCTTCCGACAGTAGTCTATGCTATTTAAAACTATCCACAGCATTTTAAAGAAGCTAATGATCCTCTGTGGCCAAATCATGCTTTCTGGGGTATTAGCCTATTTTCAATGAGTGTGTTTATTTATGTATAGAGAGGAGTAAGCTCTATATCATTTTGCCAATTTAATTCAATTGACTTTAGTTTCCTCCAGCCTTGTGGACACACCATCTAGGCGTTTTAATATGATGTTTTCATCTGATGGTCAAACAATCATCTAACCAAGGCGCTCCTGCAGGCTACACGTGCACATTCGTCCACCCACAAAAAAAATTCAGCATCCAAACCTCAACAGTGCGCTGTGCACCCGCAATCTGATGAATGGAATGAGGCATCTGTTATAAAACAACTACTTGTATTGTAATGACATTCTGCGATTGTCATTAGGCCTACATTTGTAGCCTAATTGATGAAGCCACTGTTGTCCTGCTTCGACTTCGGTCTCGGCCACAAATCTCTGCATTGACAAAATGTAAGTGTTCTCCTCAAACCACAATGCAATTTGGAGTGTATACCACCCAGTTTCCTGTCAATTTGGAGCGTATACCACCCAGTTTCATGTCAATTTGGAGCGTATACCACCCAGTTTCGTGTCAATTTGGAGCGTATACCACCCAGTTTCGTGTCAATTTGCTAATGTTTCATGTGGCTGACCTGCAGTAATGTTAACTAATGGTGTAGTAGCCCATAGGTTTTCTGCAGTAATGTTAACTAATGGTGTAGTAGCCTATAGGTTTTCTGCATTAGTTGTGATTGGCTCACGTTTTAAAGATATGGAGCACCACACTATTTATTTTGCAGGATGCCGTAATGGACCTATTGCCTTACTCTCACCCTGGTGGTGTCCCTAGTGAATGCTTGGGAAACACATCAGGAACTTATGGAAGGGAGTCTGCCTGATCCACAACATCAACACCATGACAGTAAGGGCAGGAAAATGTGACATTTCATTAGAGAGAGTCACAATCTGAGGATTTTACAATCAAACATCTGTTTTAGTCCAACTAAATGTAAAATGTAGAAATTAAATATTGTAGAAATGAAATGCTTGAGCAATTGGTTTGTGGATTAAGGACCAGCCCCTGTTCCTCTTGTGTAATTACAAAACCCTCTCAACGGACCACTGAGCTCGACATAGACGTATTGCAGCATGATCATTATTGGTTATTTTCTAGGACCTACTCTACTTTTTCAGACAAGTCTTCATTGTACCTGGAGAGAAATGACTCCCAGTCGTAGAGGGGCTGACTGGTAGCTAGCAGCTAGCAGCTACACCATAAGTGACAATGGCATTTAGTAAAACAAACCTCGCAGCCATTTAATAGTCATCCGTGGTAACCTTTGGAAAACGGCATGATGTTGGTAAGCACCCGTTTGGCCATCATTAACCAGCTGGAAATGAGTAGAGCCTTTCACTGCCAGACAAAGTGATTGGACGGCATCCGCCAGTAACCCAACACAGCGGCCAATTAGAGATAATTTAAGACTAAAGTAATTTGGACAGTTTTTCTGGATGTGACTGTAGAGGTCTTGTTGCCGTTGTTGAACACATACAAATGAGCAAGCGAGTGAAGGGGATATTTTGACAGGTTCATGGAGAGACAGAGGTTATATGTTGCCTAACATCCCTGTGTTGATTTGAGGTAAAGTAATGGGGTTAAGCGAGGTCTAGTTAGCACGGTTGTGGATTACCAGAAAAAATTCATTGGGCACAGACGTCAATTCATCGTCTATTCCACATTGGTTCAATGTAATTGAATTGAAATGACGTGGAAACAACGTTGATTCAACCAGTGTGTGACCAGTGGAAAATTTAACAAAACAAAGGGTCTCTCAACTTCAACTCACCTGTCCCCCAATTAACTTTCCATAAACATGCTGAATCGCTGCATGAACACAGAGGATAAATGTACCTAGGTGGTCGGACTTCCCCACTTAAGAAATCTGACGATTGTTCTTGTAGGAAAACAGTGTGAAATTTGTCCAGCAGCCAAAGAACATAAGGCTAGTCTTTAGTCTGGGCATGCTTTACTGAGAACATTCAACTTTGGTGCTTTCATTTATTACTTTCCAAAATTGTGGGAGAAGTTGTGGATAAAAATTGAAATGTAATTCTTTACACTTACAGTACCAGTCAAAAGGTTAGACACACGTTTTTCTTAATTTTTTTACTATTTTCTACATTGTAGAATATTAGTGAAGACATCAAAACTATGAAATAACATATATGCAATCATGTAAACAAAAAAGTGTTAAACAAATCAAAATATTTTTTAGACGACAGCGTCGCACACTGTTGACATTCTCTCAACCAGCTTCACCTGGAATACTTTTCCAACAGTCTTGAAGGAGTTCCCACATATGCTGAGCACTTGTTGGTTGCTTTTCCTTCACTCTGCGGTCCAACTCATCCCAAACTGTCTCAATTGGGTTAAGGTCGGGTGATTGTGGAGGCCAGGTGATCTGATGCAGCACTCCATCACTCTCCTTCTTGGTCAAATAGCTCTTCCACAGCCTGGAGGTTTGTTTTGGGTCATTGTTCTGTTGAAAATCAACTGATAGTCCAACTAAACGCAAACAAGATGGGATGGCGTATCCTTGCAGAATGCTGTGGTAGCCATGCTGGTTAAGTGTGCCTTGAATTCTAAATAAATCACTGTGTCACCAGAAAAGCACCCCCACACCATCACAACACGTCCTTCGTTCACCTACTCTGCGTCTTACAAAGGGACAGCGGTTGGATCCAAAAATCTCAAATTTGGACTCATCAGACCAAAGGGCAGATTTCCATCGGTCTAATGTCCATTGCTCGTGTTTCTTGGACCAAGCAAGTATCTTCTTCTTACTGGTGTCCTTTAGTAGTGGTTTCTTTGCAGCAATTCTATCATGAAGGCCTGATTCACACAGTCTCCTCTGAACAGTTGGTGTTGAGATGCGTCTGTTACTGGAACTATGTGAAGCATTTATTTGGGTTGCAACCTGAAGTGCAGTTAACTGTAAGGAACTTATCCTCTGTAGCAGAGGTAACTCTGGGTCTTCCTTTCCTGTGGTGGTCCTCATGAGAGACAGTTAACTGTAATGAACTTATCCTCTGCAGCAGAGGTAACTCTGGGTCTTCCTTTCCTGTGGTGGTCCTCATGAGAGACAGTTAACTCTGATGAACTTATCCTCTGCAGCAGAGGTAACTCTGGGTCTTCCTTTCCTGTGGCGGTCCTCATGAGAGACAGTTAACTGTAATGAACTTATCCTCTGCAGCAGAGGTAACTCTGGGTCTTCCTTTCCTGTGGTGGTCCTCATGAGAGACAGTTTTATCATAGTGTTTGAAGAATCTCAAATATAAAATATATTTTGATTTGTTAAACACTTTTGGTTAATACATGATTTCATGTGTTATTTCATAGTTTTGATGTCTTCACTATTATTCTATCATGTAGAAAATAGTAAAAATAGAGAAAGATCCTGCAATGAGTAGGTGTGTCCTAACTTTTGACTGGTACTGTATGTGTACAGTGAAGAGTAATTGATAGTTCATGAAAAATATATACTCCCTGGAAAGCAGTGAGAATTGTTGTTGAGTGGACTATCTTGGCTAAATAAAGAATTGTATTGAACCCATCAAGAGGAGCCCTGCTCCCATTGTCCTAATAGACTTCCTCATAGTCCTAACAGACCTCTCTATAACACATTGCTGACTTTGGCCCATCGTTGACATGCATTGACTCACTCCGGGGCCCTTCCGCTCTGGGGCCCTGCCACTCTGGGGCCCTGCCACTCTGGGGCCCTGCCACTCTGGGGCCCTGCCACTCTTCCCTGAGGTCCGGGGACCTGACCATGATCAGCCCCATGACCTGGCTGTGTGAACAGGTGGAAGGGCCCTGTGTGTTTGCCATCCGTCTCTCACTGTTTGCTCGGGGATGGTCTGACAGGAAACCAGCCAGACTGCGGTTGGCTGAACCGGCCGGCGCTGAGCCCTTCTCGGCTAGGTGTGAGGAAGAATTAGTGACATCACCGCCCTGGTGGAATCCTCCTCAGCCAGGAGAAAAGGGGAGGTGAGGGGATGAGGGGATGAGGGGAGGGAGGAGGAAGTGAGGAGGGGAAGAGGAGAAAGGGAGGAGGAGATGAAGGGATGAGGGGAGGGAGGAGGCAGGTTGAGTCTATTTCAAGCAGTACTTACATAGACACTGACCTGGATGAGACACTACCTACGAACAAGGCTGTGGATAAAGCCCTTAGTGTTTTACAACATATCACAGCTTGGTCCAAGAGGTTTTTCTGGTTCATGTTGTAAAGTCAGGACGAACCCCTGGCCCTAGTAATAGTGTTGTGTATTAAGTTGTTGAAGACCGATTCCATTGACGGATTAGAAACATGATCCATTTACTGCATGGATTAATATGTGATATGTTGGTTCCTACACATCAATGACATATTGACTGCTACTCATGAATGTCAGATATACTATCCCTGTATGAAGTAGAGAGCCTGGCGTCTCTCACTATACATAGAGCCAATCAGAGTTACAACCAAATAAACCCATTGGCATCGACGCAAGGTTGGACAGCATTGCTCTTCTTGGTGAATAATGCAGCACATTTAGTGAGAACATAACTGCTTGTGGGATATGGTGGACCATGCAAGCCTCAGCCAGGCCCAGGTCTAATCCACTGTGCTTCCTGCTGCTGCTCCTGCCCAGTGTCAGAGGTTCACTGTCCCATGGCCCTATCCACCAATAGTCACGTCCAATCAGCCCACCAGCTCACACGTGTGTGTGTGTGTGTGGGTGTATGTGTGGGTGTGTGTATGGTGGGGTGGTGATTGTGTGTGTGTGTGTGTGTGTGTGTGTGTGTGTGTGTGTGTGTGTGTGTGTGTGTGTGTGTGTGTGTGTGTGTGTGTGTGTGTGATGTGAATAGGACCACACACATATAGGACACACACACACAAACACACACACACACACACACACACACACACACACACACACACACACACACACACACACACACACACACACACACACACACACACACACATACACACACACACACACTGCCCTCTTCTCCTCTTTGGGTCTGCCAACACCTCTTCGCCCTGAGACTCAATTAGGAGCCCCTGGCCGGAAAGCCGCCGACGTCCACTCACTGGGTCCAGACGCTGAGACAAGAACAGGCTCACCAGGCAGTTCCCCTTCTCCCCTTCTCCCCTCTCCCCTCTCCTCTCTACCCCTCTCACCTCCAACCCTCTCCCCTCCTCCCCTCTCCCCTCTCCCCTCTCCCCTTTCCCCTCCACCCCTATTCACTCCTCCCCTCCTCTCTACTCCAACCCTCTCCACTCCAACCCTCTCCCCTCCACCCCTCTCCCCTTCTCCTCTCTCCACTCCAACCCTCCACCCCTCTCCCCTTCTCCCCTATCCCCTTCTGCCCTCCACCCCTCTCCCCTCCACCCCTCTTCCCTTCTCCTCTCTCCACTTCAACCCTCCACCCCTCTCCACTCCAACCCTCTCCCCTCCACCCCTCTCCCCTCCACCCCTCTTCCCTTCTCCTCTCTCCACTCCAACCCTACACCCCTCTCCCCTTCTCCCCTCTCCCCTCTCCCCTCCAACCCTCTCCCCTCCATCCCTCTCCCCTCTCCCCTCTCCCCTCCACCCCTCTCCACTCCAACCCTCTCCCCTCTCCCCTCCACCCCTCTCCACTCCAACCCTCTCCCCTCCATCCCTCTCCCCTCCACCCCTCTTCCCTTCTCCTCTCTCCATTCCAACCCTCCACCCCTCTCCCCTATCCCCTTCTCCCCTCCACCCCTCTGAATCTCTGACAGCTCTTTGGCAAAATGCAGACAACCAGAGATGTCAGGGCAAGGCAAAAGTGCAATCTGTCTCAACACACTTGGCTGACTGCGGGAGCTGATGCTAGCCTGACACATAGCATCTCTCTTGCTTGCTTTGCTCTGAGCCATGCATGGACATGGCAACATAAAGAGAGGGAAACAGGAGGGGTCTGGGTTTAGTGGAGGACAGTGTATGGACATGGCTACATAGAGAGAGGGAAACAGGAGGGGTCTGGGTTTAGTGGAGGACAGTGTATGGACATGGCTACATAGAGAGAGGGAAACAGGAGGGGTCTGGGTTTAGTGGAGGACAGTGTATGGACATGGCTACATAGTCTGGGTTTAGTGGAGGACAATGTATGGACATGGCTACATAGAGAGAGGGAAACAGGAGGGGTCTGGGTTTAGTGGAGGACAGTGTATGGACATGGCTACATAGAGAGGGAAACAGGAGGGGTCTGGGTTTAGTGGAGGACAGTGTATGGACATGGCTACATAGAGAGAGGGAAACAGGAGGGGTCTGGGTTTAGTGGAGGACAGTGTATGGACATGGCTACATAGAGAGAGGGAAACAGGAGGGGTCTAGGTTTAGTAGGGAACAGTGTATGGACATGGCTACATAGAGAGAGGGAAACAGGAGGGGTCTGGGTTTAGTGGAGGACAGTGTATGGACATGGCTACATAGAGAGAGGGAAACAGGAGGGGTCTGGGTTTAGTGGAGGACAGTGTATGGACATGGCTACATAGAGAGAAACAGGAGGGGTCTGGGTTTAGTGGAGGACAGTGTATGGACATGGCTACATAGAGAGAGGGAAACAGGAGGGGTCTGGGTTTAGTGGAGGACAGTGGGACATGGCTACATAGAGAGAGGGAAACAGGAGGGGTCTGGGTTTAGTGGAGGACAATGGGACATGGCTACATAGAGAGAGGGAAACAGGAGGGGTCTGGGTTTAGTGGAGGACAGTGTATGGACATGGCTACATTCTGGGTTTAGTGGAGGACAGTGTATGGACATGGCTACATAGAGAGGGAAACAGGAGGGGTCTAGGTTTAGTAGGGAACAGTGTATGGACATGGCTGTCTGGGTTTAGTGGAGGACAGTGTATGGACATGGCTACATAGAGAGAGGGAAACAGGAGGGGTCTGGGTTTAGTGGAGGACAGTGTATGGACATGGCTACATAGAGAGAGGGAAACAGGAGGGGTCTGGGTTTAGTGGAGGACAGTGTATGGACATGGCTACATAGTCTGGGTTTAGTGGAGGACAGTGTATGGACATGGCTACATAGGACAGGAGGGGTCTGGGTTTAGTGGAGGACAATGTATGGACATGGCTACATAGAGAGAGGGAAACAGGAGGGGTCTGGGTTTAGTGGAGGACAGTGTATGGACATGGCTACATAGAGAGAGGGAAACAGGAGGGGTCTGGGTTTAGTGGAGGACAGTGTATGGACATGGCTACATAGAGAGAGGGAAACAGGAGGGGTCTGGGTTTAGTGGAGGACAGTGTATGGACATGGCTACATAGAGAGAGGGAAACAGGAGGGGTCTGGGTTTAGTGGAGGACAGTGTATGGACATGGCTACATAGAGAGAGGGAAACAGGAGGGGTCTGGGTTTAGTGGAGGACAGTGTATGGACATGGCTACATAGAGAGAGGGAAACAGGAGAGGGGTCTGGGTTTAGTGGAGGACAGTGTATGGACATGGCTACATAGAGAGAGGGAAACAGGAGGGGTCTGGGTTTAGTGGAGGACAGTGTATTATATCTGTTGAGCAGGAGGTCCAGAAGCAGAACATGCCCATTGATGCTTTTTCTCTGCTGTTGCTGCTCTGCTGCTGGACTCATGAGCCAATGAGAAAACGTGTCGTCTCGACTTCTACCCAACGAGAGAACGTGATTGGACGCTGATTAAAAACAGATGGGTGATCTATCTTAATTTTCAGATTGAAAATAGATTTGAAATCCTTCCTGATTGCTGCAGGACACAGTCATTTTTCTATTGATTTATAAAAAAACATATTTCGGTCCTGGATTTACTCTGAGATTGAGTAAACAACTTCAATGGCATAGTTAGTTAATTTCATGGCATAGTACCAACGCAACTAACAGCAGCTAATACGCTGAATCACTGAATAACTACCGGCTGCAAGATTGTCCATAACATATTCCCTGGGGTCAAATGACAGCTCTTCCCCCATAAAAACAGTTTATATTTAGGATAGTGTCCTGCTGAATGGCCCAGGGCACCCCATTAACCTCTGACCTCTGATTTGGCACTAAGCTACTGGTGGTTTACAGCTGTGAGTTTCACGCTGGGGTCAGACCTTGGTTCAAATCAGATTTGAAGCTATTTCAAATATTTTATCGGTGCTTGATTGAACTTGCCTGGCTTAATGGACAGACAGAATACTCCCAAAAATGTAAACACTCTCTGCTAATTCCGGCCATTCAGCAATATACGTTATTTGAAAGATTTCAAACTCTATCCGAACCCAGGTCTGGTTAAGGTGGGTAGAAGCTCTTTCATGAAGTTTGAATCCAAGCAGGAAAACAAGTAGGCAGCCAGTACGATTCCCAGACGAATTCAGTGATGTTTAAATGTTGTGTGAATCGTCTGTCCATCAGCAAACTCATTAAGATATTAATAGACGAAATGATTCATACCAGAGTAATATATCAGGGTTTTATATTATTGCTGTTATACCCATGTAGTATCACTGAAATTACACAATCCAGCCACTCAACTACATTTCTATGTAAATACAAAGTATTTTCTAAAGTATCATGTAACAACAATGTTCTTATCACAGCATTAAAACGTAAGTAGGAGCAACTTCTTTGTGTATAATGTAGATAAGAAAATGAGATAGAAAAGATTCCATAATGAATAATCTTATTTACTTTTTCAGCCTTCCCTTTGTGAAAGAGTTTGTGAAGGATTAGTTTGTTAATCCAACCAGGAATGAACATCTGTTGAAGATGAGGTGCTTTGAGAGGGCGTGACACTTCTGTGACAAGTGAGACTGTAGTGTTGGAGTGTCACCAGTCACCTGATCTCACCTGATAACACGACAGGAGTGTGTCAAGTGTTACTAAGGGCTTCATTCAGTCTGTATGGCAGAAGCATTACAGATTCCTCAACGGAAATGTGAAGGTCATTTCTATTTGAGGGACATGCACAGCGTTAGCCATGAATGCATGTCTCTGCTACGGCTGGAACATTGTCTTTACATTTCAATCACGCTCTAAGAGTTGAATAATGCCCTTAGCTGTGACCTTCTGACGTGAAATCTCCCTCTTTTCACCACTCTTGAACGTGGTACTTTTCTCTACATCTGAGTGATTTCCCATCACAATCCTTCTCCTTCAGACTATCTCAAACAATTGACAAGGAAACAAACATGTCCTGACATAGATTTGTGTAGAAGACAAACAAAATCAGCGTCCAATCCTGAAAGATAGAACACTGGCAAACTGGTACACTTCTACTTCCTCATTCCCAATGTCTTTAATTGGTTGCTGGTGTTTGACACGGAGGTGACAGGTGTTTGTATTTCTCTTCCTGAACCCCACCAAAGGTTTATTTAGGTTTTCACACCCTGGATACATCCACCAACCCACCACCCCACCCCAGCTCAGCTCTAGTCCTTCAGCGGAGGCAAGGCGTTGCATGTGTGACTCACATCTCATCACTATCTGTGTGTGTGTGTGTGTGTGTGTGTGTGTGTGTGTGTGTGTGTGTGTGTGTGTGTGTGTGTGTGTGTGTGTGTGTGTGTGTGTGTGTGTGTGTGTGTGTGTGTGTGTGTCTGACAGTCAGTCCCAGTTACAGTGTAGTATTGTACTGAGTGGGCAGATCAGACAGTCAGTCCCAGTTACAGTGTAGTATTGTACTGAGTGTGCTGATCAGACAGTCAGTCCCAGTTACAGTGTAGTATTGTACTGAGTGGGCTGATCAGACAGTCAGTCGCAGTTACAGTGTAGTATTGAACTGAGTGGGCTGATCAGACAGTCAGTCCCAGTTACAGTGTAGTATTGAACTGAGTGGGCTGATCAGTCAGTCCCAGTTACAGTGTAGTATTGTACTGAGTGGGCTGATCAGACAGTCAGTCCCAGTTACAGTGTAGTATTGTACTGAGTGGGCTGATCAGACAGTCAGTCCCAGTTACAGTGTAGTATTGTACTGAGTGGGCTGATCAGACAGTCAGTCCCAGTTACAGTGTAGTATTGTACTGAGTGGGCTGATCAGACAGTCAGTCCCAGTTACAGTGTAGTATTGTACTGAGTGGGCTGGTCAGACAGTCAGTCCCAGTTACAGTGTAGTATTGTACTGAGTGGGCTGATCAGACAGTCAGTCCTAGTTACAGTGTAGTATTGTACTGAGTGGGCTGATCAGACAGTCAGTCCCAGTTACAGTGTAGTATTGTATTGAGTGTGCAGATCAGATTGGCAGTCCCATCTATTTTGTGAAGTGCACCAGGCCCTCCTGCAGAAAAACACCCCCACAACATGATGTTGCCACCCCCGTGCTTCACGGTTGGGATGGTGTTCTTCGGCTTGCAAGCCTCCTCCTTTTTCCTCCAAACATAACGATGGTCATTATGGCCAAACAGTTCAACTTTTATTTCATCAGATGGAAGTCAATGGTGAAGCAAGAGCTAGAGGTGAAGGAGTGAGAGTAAGTGGAGGAAGAGGAAGACGAGGAAGGACAGTTGTTTTAGATGAGATCACGGCCACAATGGTTGACCATGTGCTCAAATATGGATTGAGTATGAGGGAGGCTGGGCAGAGAGTTCAGCCCAACCTGTCATCCGTACATTCAGAAATGACAACCGGTAAGTTACCTACCATCTACACTATGCTCTTTATGTATGTATACTGTGGTATACTGCAGTCTGACATATCAGTAGGCCTATATTACTCAGTGATTGTTGGCCAATGTTACAGGAATGTCATTTCATATTGAAAAAATAGATTTTTTTAGCTTGATGTAACCAATCATATCATATTTGTGGATCATTTGCAGAACAGAGAGATGGCCAGGCCATGGTAGAAGACACAGTTCACACCAGAACAGAGATGACCAGGCCATGGTAGAAGACACAGTTCACACCAGAACTGAGAGATGACCAGGTCATGGTAGAAGACACAGTTCACACCAGAACTGAGAGATGACCAGGCCATGGTAGAAGACACAGTTCACACCAGAACAGAGAGATGACCAGGCCATGGTAGAAGACACAGTTCACACCAGAACTGAGAGATGACCAGGCCATGATGGAAGACACAGTTCACACCAGAACTGAGAGATGGCCAGGCCATGGTGGAAGACACCGGCTGTTCACACCAGAACAGGAGACCGCTATTGTGAACATGGTGGTGGCAAACAACACCATTAGACTACGATAAATCCAGAACCACATAATTGCAGACAACACAATATTCAATAATGTTCACCAGGTGGGCTTGTCTACATTGGATCGTGTATTACAGCGGTACCGCATCCGGATGGAACGGGTCTACGGGGTGTCATTTGAGCGAGATTCAGAGAGGGTTAAAGAACAGCGCTATGAATATGTGCAAGTAAGTACGATACTGTGAATGTACTATCGTATCAGCACTGTATAGATACATTACAGTACTGTAATCCAGTGTATTGTGCCTCACCATATTGACTGCTCTAGGTCTATGTCACATATTGTCTTGTCTGTTTCAGAGAGGCTTGGAACTGGATGCCGCTGCAATTCAGCATGTATATATTTACATTGATGAGGTTGGCTACAACTTAGCCAAAAGAAGGGACGGAACATTATCGGCCAACGTGCCATTGTGAATGTCCCTGGACAGCGTGGAGGGAATATCACCATGTGCGCAGATGTTAGCCAGCAAGGCGTCCTCCATCCCCATGCCAACCTTGGTCCCTACAACACCGCCCTTCTCATCACACTCCTGGACACACTACATGGCATCCTCATTCCAGCCGAGCAGAGGGATGGATCAGAGCAGCCCAGGTATGTTGTCATCTGGGACATTGTGAGTTTCCACCAGGCTGCTCTGGTCCACAACTGGTTCATCGACTACCCACAATGTATTGTTCTATACCTCCCACCATATTCCCCATTCCCAAACCCAATTGAATAGTTTTTTTCAGCATGTCAATGGAAGGTGTATGACCGCCATCCCCTCCCACGCGTGCCTCTTCTCCAGCCAATGGAGGAAGCATGTGGTGAAGTTGATGTGGGGGCTTTCGGCGGCTGGATCCGTCACTCCAGAAGATCATTTTCTCCGCTGTTTAGCCAGGAAGAGCATGGCTTGTGATGTAGATGAGGTGCTGTTTAGCCAGGGAGAACATGGCTTGTGATGTAGATGAGGTGCTGTTTATCCAGGAAGAACATGGCTTGTGATGTAGATGAAGTGCTGTTTATCCAGGAAGAACATGGCTTGTGATGTAGATGAGGTGCTGTTTATCCAGGAAGAACATGGCTTGTGATGTAGATGAGGTGCTGTTTAGCCAGGGAGAACATGGCTTGTGATGTTGATGAGGTGCTGTTTATCCAGGAAGAACATGGCTTGTGATGTAGATGAGGTGCTGTTTATCCAGGAAGAACATGGCTTGTGATGTAGATGAGGTGCTGTTTATCCAGGAAGAACATGGCTTGTGATGTAGATGAGGTGCCAGGAAGAACATGTTTATCCAGGAAGAACATGGCTTGTGATGTAGATGAGGTGCTGTTTAGCCAGGAAGAACATGGCTTGTGATGTAGATGAGGTGCTGTTTATCCAGGAAGAACATGGCTTGTGATGTAGATGAGGTGCTGTTTATCCAGGAAGAACATGGCTTGTGATGTAGATGAGGTGCTGTTTATCCAGGAAGAACATGGCTTGTGATGTAGATGAGGTGCTGTTTATCCAGGAAGAACATGGCTTGTGATGTAGATGAGGTGCTGTTTATCCAGGAAGAACATGGCTTGTGATGTAGATGAGGTGCTGTGGTCAGATCAAAATAGGAAGCAGGATGCAGCCTAATGTCTTTTTTTCTTACATTTTGCATGTTTCTTTGTTTTTTTTGTGTTTAGAGTTTTGAAAGAATGAGCCACGTTCATTTTTTATTTTTGTACTGAAAACCCTTTATCTTACTGAATGTTTTTCCTGGTTTTGTCCTGTTGGGTGTGGGAAGTGTTACATACAAAACACAAGTGTTCAGAAATACTGCATTTTGGAAATAAATGACAATGTTTTTGTTAATGTTTTGCATTTTTGTGTGTTTATTTGTGTATATTTGAGTAGGTATACATTACTGTAGCATGCTTTTACAACCGACTACAGTGTAACACTGAAAATGCATAAAGCATAAACCTACTGATGGGATATTCCTAGTGTTTTGTGTTGAGCACATCAGTGTGTTGGTTGGTAGACAGAGCTATTCACATGACGCGTGTGTCATTTTGATGCAAAAAAAACATTTTGGAAAGAGAGAAAACAGTTCTGAATGCAGTGTTTGCTTTTGCTAGAGATTTGTAGAATCTTGTGATTTTATGTTTAGATTTTGGGGAAAATGGCCCAAAGATTCAGCAAACATGTAAACAATTGTGGGAAAAGTGTGCTATATACAAATATATAGATAAGATGAAGTATATTGAAGCAAATTGCTGCATTTCTGATTAATTCTTGTTATATATTGTATACTTTAGTACAGTCAAAGTATGAAGTGTTTTGGTGGTTTAAGTGAGTTTTTGAGGTGAGATTAACAGTTTGGCCAAGATGCATGTTGGTAATGCAGACTGAAGAGTTTTGAAAAAGGGGCTTCAGTATTGACCGATGCTTGTAAGCAATTGAAAAAAAAAACTCAAACTGGAAAGCAATTACTCATATTTTAGCTGTAATTTACAACTCAGCTCATATGAAGTGGAAATGTAAAAACATGCTTTTTATAGGACAAACTGCAGAGAAAATGTCTTGTAATGCATCATACAGCGCAGTGTGGAAACAATTATTTTGTGGCAAGCCCAGCTTTGTTTGGCAGTGTGTGTGTGTGTGTGTGTGTGTGTGTGTGTGTGTGTGTGTGTGTGTGTGTGTGTGGATACACTTCAGCACAGGGGGAATAATTGCCTATGAAACATCACTAAGTTCCCTTTGACAAGTGTGCTGCGCTTCAGCCAAACATCATCTGGACCTAGAGAATCCAAGCACTGCCAGACACATGTATTATGAGTCTCAACCCTCTGCAGCAGAAGGCCTGCCAGGCTGAGTGAGAAAAAACACAGTCAGAACACTACTACAGCTCAACAAAGTGAGTCTGCTACTTCATGTGTGAACGGACTCAAACCCTGGGCCCCTAGGCAGACGGACTGGACTCAAACCCTGGGCCCCTAGGCGGAGGGACTGGACTCAAACCCTGGGCCCCTAGGCGGAGGGACTGGACTCAAACCCTGGGCCCCTAGACGGAGGGAATGGACTCAAACCCTGGGCCCCTAGGCAGAGAGACTGGACTCAAACCCTGGGCCCCTAGGCAGAGGGACTGGACTCAAACCCTGGGCCCCTAGGCGGAGGGACTGGACTCAAACCCTGGGCCCCTAAGCGGAGGAACTGGACTCAAACCCTGAGCCCCTAGGCAGAGGGACTCAAACCCTGGGCCCCTAGGCGGAGGAACTGGACTCAAATCCTGGGCCCCTATGCAGAGGGACTGGACTCAAACCCTGGGCCCCTAGGCGGAGGGACTGGACTCAAACCCTGGGCCCCTAGGCAGAGGGACTGGACTCAAACCCTGGGCCCCTAGGCGGATGGACTGGACTCAAACCCTGGGCCCCTAGGCGGACAGACTGGACTCAAACCCTGGGCCCCTAGGCAGAGGGACTGGACTCAAACCCGGGTAGCATCTGTGACTATGTTAGCCTGTTAGCCTAAAGCCTAGACATTCATTCTCATCATGTTGCTCATCACGTGTGGGTCACCAATCACCTCTGTAACACATGACTATTAACCAACTAAAGACAATGTTTGTTTACCTTTGAACCTAAATGTAACCTTTATTTAATAATGTAATAATGCAGACATAGCTACAATAACACGTATTGATCCTATATAGCTAATAATATGGACCCACTCCATGTGGACTAAGTACAAAACACCACAACCTGTTAAGAGCTTCAGTAAGTTGTGTGTTGTGGTGTGCATGTGCAGTGTAGACAGTGCTCAACACAAACATGTCAGAGAAAAGGAGTCTGGGACAGTAGGTTGGTGGGGATCATACAAACACAAATAAAAGTTGTTCCCAAAATACAAACACAGGATTATAGTCGCCCCAGAGAGGCAGTAAAGCTCATGAAATAAAGTTGACTAACACATAAAGACATAATAAGTATTCCTTTTAGCCATTAACAGGACGGGGTAACTTAACGAGGGGATGCCATGGCCACATCCACACAACAAACCTGATTCTGACACACCAATGGCCATCATGGATATTTATCTGAAGGGCGAGATATACAGTACAGTACCAGTCAAAGGTTTGGACAGCTACTCATTACTTTGACAATTTTCTACATTGTTGAATAATAGTGAAGACATCAAAACTATGAAATAACACATATGGAATCATGTATTAATCAAAAAAGTGTTAAACAAATTCTTCAAAGTAGGCTCCCTTTACCTTGATGACAGTGTTGGCATTCTCTCAACCAGCTTCACCTTGAATGCTTTTCCAACAGTCTTGAAGGAGTTCCCACTAATGCTGAGCACTTGTTGGCTGCTTTTTCTTCTCTCTGCGGTCCAACTCATCCCAAACCATCTCAATTGGGTAGAGGTCGGGTGACTTTGGAGGCCAGGTCATCTGATGCAGCACTTGATCACTCTCCTTCTTGGTCAAATAGCCCTTACACAGCCCTGAGGTGTGTTGAGTCATTGTCCTGTTGAAAAACAAATTAAAGTCCCACTAAGTGCAAACCAGATGGGATGGCCTATTGCTGCAGAATGCTGGGGTAACCATGCTGGTTAAGTGTGCCTTGAAATTTTAAATAAATCACAGACAGTGTCACCAGCAAAGCACCCCCGCACCATCATAACCCCTCCTCCATGCTTCACGGTGGGATCCACTCACACATGCAGAGATCATCTATTCACCTACTCTGCGTCTCACGTAGACACGGCGGTTGAAACCAAAAATGTCACATTTGGACTCATGACATCAAAGTCAGATTTACTCCAGTCTAATGTCCATTGCTCGTGTTTCTTGGCCCAAGCAAGTCTCTTCTTCTTATTGGTGTCCTTCGGTTCTTTGCAGCAACTCGACCATGCAAGGCTGATTCACACAGTCTCCTCTGAACAGTTGATGTTGATATGTGTCTGTAACTTGAACTCTATGAAGCATTTATTTGGGCTGTAATTTGAGGCTGGTAAATCGTATGAACTTATCCTCTGCAGCAGAGGTAACTCTGGGTCTTCCTTTCCTGTGGCAGTCCTCATGAGAGCCAGTTTCATCATAGCGCGTGATGGTTTTTGCAACTACACTTGAAGAAAAGTTCTTGACATTTTCCAGATTGACTGACCTTCATGTCTTAAAGTAATGATGGATTGTCATTTCTCTTTGCTTATTTGAGCTGTTCTTGCCATAATATGGACTTGGTCTTTTACCAAATAGGGCTATCTTTTTTATATGACCCTCACCTTGTCACAACACAACTGATTCACCACAAATTAACTTTTAAAAATGCTGTTAATTGAAATGCATTCCTGGTGACTACCTCATGTAGCTGGTTCAGAGAATGCCAAGAGTGTGTAAAGCTGTCATCAAGGCAAAGGGTGGCTACTTTGAAGAATCTCAATATAAAATATATTTTGAACACTTTTTTGGTTACTACATTAATTCATATGTGTAATTTCATAGTTTTGATGTCTTTACTATTATTCTACAATGTAGAAAATAGTCAAAATAAAGAAAAACCCTTGAATGAGTAGGTGTGTCCAAACTTTCGACTGGTATTGTACATCAGAGATGTATCATGACTACTATTTTAGGGGGAAAACACTATAGAGATGTTTATTAGAGATGTATCATGATCTCTATCTGAAGGAATATACACTGTAGAGATGTATCATGATATATATCTGAAGGAATATACACTGTAGAGCTGTTTATTAGAGATGTATCATGATATCTATCTGAAAGGAAAGACACTATATAGATGTTTAATAGAGATGTATCATGATATCTATCTGAAAGGAAAGACACTATATAGATGTTTAATAGAGATGTATCATGATATCTATCTGAAGGAATATACACTGTAGAGATGTATCATGATATCTATCTGAAGGGATATACACTGTAGAGATGTATCATGATTTCTATCTGAAGGGAAGAACACTGTAGAGATGTTTATTAGAGATGTTTTTATTTTATCTCTATCTAACTAGGCAAGTAAGTTATTTTCAATGATGGCCTAGGAACAGTGGGTTAACTTAAATCAGAATGACAGATTTGTACCTTGTCAGCTCAGGGATTTGAACTTGCAACCGTTCGGTTACTAGCCCAATGCTCTAACCACTAGGATACCCTGCCGCCCCTAAATGTAGCATGGATATGGTGCCCCTAAATGTAGATGAAGCATGGATATGGTGCCATTAATCTCTAGGTGTGTGTGTGTGTGTGTGTGTGTGTGTGTGTGTGTGTGTGTGTGTGTGTGTGTGTGTGTGTGTGTGTGTGTGTGTGTGTGTGTGTGTGTGTGTGTGTGTGTGTGTGTGTGTGTGTGTATGCATGCACGTGTGTGTGTGTGTGTATAAGAGAATTGTCCTTGATTTTAAAGCCTGAGACCAATCTGGTCCCAATTAAACTATTCCAAGCATAGTGGTGTTAAAAGATTTCACTACACTGAAAGATACCTGAGGAGGAGCGCCAAGCTCCGTACTTCTCCGTAACCCAACGCTAATGATGTTGAACTTCTGGTGTGATTGAAGAGTGGAATTTGAAATATACTGTATCAGGTGCTGAAGGTTTCAATGTTGGTTATTTTAGTTTGGTAAAAGTACAGTTCAGCTGCATTGATCAACTCAATACAATGTATTGTAATACATTTTGGAACTGATACACTACTCAGCCACTGAAGTAAGAAGCCTTAATATTTAGTTGTCAGTAATACGACTGGAAGGTTGAGACGACACACACGTCTAAGAGAATAGAGAAGTGGAGACATCTTAGCCATTTACATGGCACTGTTATGTGTCCTAGCAAAGAGCGGTGGGGTGGCTACTGTAACTAGTTATGAAGAAGGGAATTATTAATGCCACAGTTAGACAACTTATTTAGCTGGTTAGATAAAGTTGTAAACCATTAGTTAAACAGCATTCCTGCACAACTTTTCTAGTTAACAAAACGTTGTCACGTCACAAACATGTCTCTAGTCCAGTTGACATTTTGCTGATTGTGACTTATCCTCTTTTCAAGCATATTGGTCTGCATTGCAGTCCCAGACAGGAAGAAATCTGCTCGCAGACAGACAGCAAGCCAGACAGTAAGCTAAACAGCAAGCAAACTCAAATAAAAACATATCCAAGAGCAGTCCTGAAGTAAACTTTGATTTCAGTGACTGTGCCATTAAAAGGCAATTGGCAGTGTTGCAAGGTTTGAGATAACATGACAAATTGAAGCTGCTGAGGTAATAAGGGAGGCAGGAGAAAATAGCTACTAAGGTCTGCTCTCTGTTGGGTATAAGTGATTTTGATTGGTTGATGGGGTACGGGAGAGTTGTGGGTAGGGGTTGCAAAATAGTACATGCACCAAATGTCTGTGCAGGACATGTTGTGTTATGCCCACTGGCTCTGTGTCTGGGGCTCAGAAGTAATAAACCCTTATTTTTCATGGGTATGTTTGGCCTAATATGTCTCTGTTCACATCTGGCCTCAAAGTCTACTGTGTTAGAACAAATCAAATCAAATCAAATCAAATTTTATTTGTCACATACACATGGTTAGCAGATGTTAATGCGAGTGTAGCGAAATGCTTGTGCTTCTAGTTCCGACAATGCAGTAATAACAAGTAATCTAACTAACAATTCCAAAACTACTGTCTTGTACACAGTGTAAGGGGATAAAGAATATGTACATAAGGATATATGAATGAGTGATGGTACAGAGCAGCATAGGCAAGATACAGTAGATGGTATCGAGTACAGTATGTACAAATGAGATGAGTATGTAAACAAAGTGGCATAGTATAAAGTGGCTAGTGATACATGTATTACATAAGGATACCATCGATGATATAGAGTACAGTATATACGTATGCATATGAGATGAATAATGTAGGGTAAGTAACATTTATATAAGGTAGCATTGTTTAAAGTGGCTAGTGATATATTTACATCATTTCCCATCAATTCCCATTATTAAAGTGGCTGGAGTTGAGTTAGTGTCAGTGTGTTGGCAGCAGCCACTCAGTGTTAGTGGTGGCTGTTTAACAGTCTGATGGCCTTGAGATAGAAGCTGTTTTTCAGTCTCTCGGTCCCAGCTTTGATGCACCTGTACTGACCTCGCCTTCTGGATGATAGCGGGGTGAACAGGCAGTGGCTCGGGTGGTTGATGTCCTTGATGATCTTTATGGCCTTCCTGTGACATCGGGTGGTGTAGGTGTCCTGGAGGGCAGGTAGTTTGCCCCCGGTGATGCGTTGTGCAGACCTCACTACCCTCTGGAGAGCCTTACGGTTGAGGGTGGTGCAGTTGCCATACCAGGCGGTGATACAGCCCGCCAGGATGCTCTCGATTGTGCATCTGTAGAAGTTTGTGAGTGCTTTTGGTGACAAGCCGAATTTCTTCAGCCTCCTGAGGTTGAAGAGGCGCTGCTGCGCCTTCTTCACGATGCTGTCTGTGTGAGTGGACCAATTCAGTTTGTCTGTGATGTGTATGCCGAGGAACTTAAAACTTGCTACCCTCTCCACTACTGTTCCATCGATGTGGA
>NW_027258318.1:10000-30000 GCF_045791955.1 Oncorhynchus clarkii lewisi | reverse complement strand
GACATCTATCCACATCCTGAGGACGTTGGGAAATGTCTTCGAAACCGGACACTTGGGGGCAACAGTGAGCGCTATTACCATCAAGGTTTTGCCAGGGCGTTAAAGACGGGATGATGGACGGGCGTAACCTCATGACTCTGGATCAGAAGGTTGCGTGTTTGACCACAGTGGTGGACACAATTTTTTCTTCGATTTTTTTACCCTATCCCAAACTTAATCCTTACCTTAACCATTCAGAATGAGTGTCTAAACTTAATGTTTTAACCCTATCCAAAACATTAACCTTGGAGCTACTTTTGAAATTTGACGTTTGGATAAACGTTGATCAACGTCTAATTCTGCAGTGAGACTGTGAGAGCTTGTTGATATGACAGGTTTGAAGACCCTTTCCCACATACATAAGGACACTGGCGGCTGGCGTGAGGGAAGCCACAGATGGGTGAGGTCATCATGACCTCGCCGCCGCCCCGCCACCGCCGAGGTCTGGTCCTGACGTGTGAACGCAGACTTCTCAAACTGTCGCCCAACTGACAGGACCAACCCCAGTATTTAGAGAGGCCTTGGTATCCCCCCATATACATTTACAGCCACACCACACACACACACACACATGCGCGCTACCACACACACATATGCACACAAACACACATGCACGCACACACATATACCTATAGACGGACACACACACACACACACACACACATACTTTGGGCCGCAGCCCAGTTGTCAGCCCAGCCAGCAATCAACCTCACCCATGATTAACACTAGGGATCGGATCCAGCAGAGATGTGGCTAAAGTACCCAGCAGCTTCATCGGTGCCTCATCGGTGTCATGTCACTTCCAGAGCAGTGTAACGGAGGTCTTGTTTTCATACTACTCATGCATGGCTTAAACAGGGCAGAGGGAAGGCTGTGTGGTGGTGGTGTGCATGCATGCGTGCTTGAGTGATGTGTGTGTGTGTGTGTGTGTGTGTGTGTGTGTGTGTGTGTGTGTGTGTGTGTGTGTGTGTGTGTGTGGTAAAGAGTCCCTCAACCATGTTGGAATTCATATTTCTCTTAGCGCCTCGTTTGGTTCCGAGAATTGCTGGATGCCAGTAGAATACTGTAAACACACTACATTAGCCTCTGGTTGATTAATATTATATAAAGAAAAGAAAATGGTTGTATAGCAAAAATAATCTCATTTTTCAAACTAACCATATCATTGAGTGTATGTTCATTTATCTTTCTCATGACATTCGCTGAAACCTAAAAACATAACATTTGGATAGGAGTTGGGCACGGCACTGTGGGCTGTGGTCCTCGAGTCAATAGAAGGGTCTTAGCATACAGCTCATCAGTCTTTGTCCCAAACGGCACCCTATTCCCTATGTACTGAAGTGCACTACATTTGACCAGGGCCCATAGGGGTACTGCAATATATGGGTATTACGGTGCAATTTGGGACTCAACATAAATGTCCATAAGACAGAGGTTGAGAATCAATATATTAACCACACATGATCTGTAGTAGCGTTATGATCTACTTGATCTACTTGGATTATCTACTTAGTCGCTTTAAGGCACAATCCTGCTGTTTTGTTTCAGCTCAATGGCAGCCCTAATACCTGGTTTGGTATAAGACTGAGAGACCGGGCTGGGGAAATGTTACCACTCTCAAAATTAATATTGAGCTGCAGCTGCAAGGACTGACCATCCATGAAATCAACATGGAGGTTGAGAAAAATCTATCAGTGACTCTGATTGGACCACAGATCGCCATCAGCTCTTTCTGATTGGCCTAAAGAAGCAAACACTTTTAGTTTTCCTTGGCCGACGTCCTCTCCTCTAGAGGAGTCCTTATGGAAAAAGGGGTCGGTGGAGTGAAGTGGCGCCGAAAAAACACAAAGTCAAATAAACCAAATGTTTTAAAAGCTTTCACACATATTTATTTTCACATAAATAAAGGCGCAGGTATTACTTCTTCATAATTGAGCCTGTTGACGGTGGGATTCAGAGCTCAGCCAACATAGAGATCCCTTTTTTCATTTGTGTCAATGTAACATTCATGCTGAGCCCCAGAGAGTGCCCGGTTTGGGGAGGTGGGGCTTTCAAAAGTGATACAAATTAACTAGTGCCTGCCCAAGGAGGTGGCTGTGTATGTCAAGGACAGAGACATTAGCAAGTCACGCATGAAACTGAAACACAGCCAGGCTATAGGAGAGGTTTCCACCGTGAAACTGAAACACAGCCAGGCTATAGGAGAGGTTTCCACCGTGAAACTGAAACACAGCCAGGCTATAGGAGGGGTTTCCACCGTGAAACTCAAACACAGCCAGGCTATAGGAGAGGTTTCCACCGTGAAACTGAACCACAGCCAGGCTATAGGAGAGGTTTCCACCGTGAAACTGAAACACAGCCAGGCTATAGGAGGGGTTTCCACCGTGAAACTGAAACACAGCCATGCTATAGGAGGGGTAAGGAAATAGAAAAATAATTATATTAATAACAGGTATGACTCATTTTAAATTGTGTATAAGTAGCGTATAGTTAATTATTAGGTAATATTATTATTATTATTTTATTTTTTAATCATTAACAAACAGTTAAAATTAATCGGTTTTGTTTGGTTCTTGTCAGAAAGTTATATTTTAGATGGCTGTAAAATAACTCATAAAAGGGTCGTTCCACCAATTCCGTGCCTTTTGAGAAGTGTAACTTGTCATAAAGAGCATTCTAACAAGTTTGTCCATCTCAAGAGTTTTTTTCTTTACTATAGTAAGTGCCTATTAAGTGCCAAATAAAGTAACAGGGTTGATCGTAACAGGGTTGATGATTTCTTCTTAAATCAGCCATAAATCCCATTGTGACAGGGGGAATGGAAGCTTGTTGTGTGCAACAGGGTGTGGCAATTGAATGCAATCTTCACAAAAACATGTAATTGTAAATAAATGTCTAGCTTGTCTATTTATGGGTACCAGGATGATGTGTTATGCTCGACCAACTAAGTTTTCCACTACAGAACACCAGAGAATGGCCAAAAAGAGTAGGACCAGCGCACCTACTTTTACTCTATGAGTTGACTATTAGATGTGCAATGTTTGTTTAGAATAAAATATAGAGTTCAGGTCACATCACAGGGTTGACCAAAAAATGAGGGACAGACGTAAACAAATCACTAATTGTCTACTGTAAAACATACCAGGTAGAAGACTACAGTCAAGCTATTTTAAGGGTGTAGGGACAAGTATATGAAGATAAACCAAATTGCAGAGAAAACCATGATAAAGCAGCTGATTGAATCTAGCCTGAAGAGTTGCTCAGTTCCTTACTAGATCTTGTCCCATTCCTGTGCATGTGTTTATTAACCAGAGAGTTGATATGGCAGCATGCACAAAGCTATGTTTTGAAAAGCTCAGTAGTGAAAAGCTTTTTTGACCATTTGAAAGCTTCACAAATGTTAAATGCTACACAACGCAGATTGCTCATGAAGCTTTGGAATTAGCTTACCAGACTGTTGCCCTTTCCAACATAGAAATATGATTCCTAGAAGGAACTAAGACCTCAGACAAAGTCAATTTGACTGGAACACTCATGGGGAACCAACACCCAATATTCCACCAGTCCATTCATCTCAGAATATTGACTTGAATGAACATTTCTATTTTTATTTCAAACACCCTACAGCTCATACCAAAGACTGCCTCCATTTTCTGCATTTATAAACACTTTCTGTTGTAAAGCGAATAAGTTCTCTAGTGTATGGAGGCTCTGACACAGTGACAACATCCGTGAAATCAATAATACTGACAAATCTTACTTTTCAAACACTACTGTGAGATCACCAAGGCACACTGAAGAATCTTACCTTTCAAAGATGACATACAGTAGCTACAGTATCTGATATCAACTGCGATAATAACCTAATTGACCAGTCTTAGATTCCCATACTCCCTTAGAGAGACTACAGGAAGAGCAGAAGGCAGCCATAACCCCGACAGCTCAAATTCTATCTATTTTTCCAAATTCTGTTGCTCTTTCCACCTCCATTAACCTCCATTAGCCTTTGAGGTAAACTGTACACTTCAGCACTGCACCTGTGTTTTCTCTGATTACATTACCCTGCATCTTCTGACTGTGATCATTTCACTGGTGAGTAATATCCTGAGGAGTTGTTTTACTTCCTGTTTGGTGACCCAAGAGACCAAGACCTGGGTTACTTCCTGACCCCATGACCTCCGTGACCCCTCCTGTGTACCCCTCCACCCTGCCTCAAATAAACTCCCAGGGGGGGGCACCATCTGCACTTTTTTCCACTGAACATTTCACAGAAAATGTACTTGAATAAGCCTGAAAACTGAAAAGGCATTTTTAACATTTCAAAATGTAAATAGAGTATATCCCTATGGGAAAAATAGGTTGTTTTTTGTTTGTATTTGCTGAAACACAGAATTGGTGAAAATCTGTTTCAAATGCATTTCATCATGTATACAATACATATTACCAACAAACTTTGAATGTATAAATTCCTTGGGCCTGGCTGTGAACACCCCTTATTAAAGAGACACTGATCTTACTGATCACTTCACTCAGTGAAGGTGCACTGAAGCCAGGCTGATCCACTTCACATGCAGGTCACAGGTGTAGCTAGGTGTAGCTAGGTGTAGCTAGGTGTAGCTAGGTTTTGGGTAACTCTATAGGTTGAATTACAGGACCTAAGCAGCAGAGGGTCACAGGGTTCTTGATAACCCGGTGGTGAGTCAGAGCTGTTTGTCTCTAACCTGGCTGTCGGAGCGTTCACTGTGAGAACTGGGACAAATAGTTGTTGCCTTTGTGTCAATATTATCCACCTCCCACACTTGTGCACGCACATACGCATGCACATACACGGATAGACACACACACACACGCACAGATAGACACACACATACACACAAGCAAACCGTAGACAACTACCCTCCTCGGCCCTGGCCACATAACTGAGTCACCAAGCAAAGTCTACTTCTGTTGAGATACAGTGGGTTAACAGGGTAGGATGAAACCGTGGTTAGCACTAAGTTTGAAAACATCCCCAGCTACTTTACTTGAGGCTGTGAGTAATCGTCAATCCCATAACCTGACATTATCTTAGTGACATACTGTAGCTGTGTGTCCTAAAGCAAAAATACACAGGAATTACACATTATCTAAAGAAATTGATTTAGAAAGGGGCACAAGACAGGGATATCTCCTCTCCCCCCTCCAGTTTGCACTGGCAATTTAACCAAGTGCAGTTATAATTAGACAGGACCCAAACGTAACATGTATCAGTATTGGTAAACATTAAACCACATACTTGACCAATATGAAAACGCAGTGCCCACTTTGCTAAAAATATTGTGTGAATACTTAAAATCTCAGGATCTAAAATGAATGTGGAAAAAAAACAAAATAATGGAAATCTGAAAAATGTAACGAATAACTCACGATCTACAGCAATCCTTTAAGTGGACCACAAAAAACATGAAATACTTAGCATGCTTAATACATGACAACAAACCAAAAATATTTTAAGATAACTTTATTCCAATACTCAACAATATGAAAGCAGATAGAATTAAATGTAATAATCTTCCCATAAAACTTACAGGGAGAATAAAGCTCTTTAGAATGGCATGGCTGCCACCGTTAAAAAAATGTGGGTAATACCAATTGCATAATTAACAAAATTACAGTTAATGAAAATGCACGCTTATCCAGTATAAGTTATATAGAATTTATTATACAAGAGACAAAATTCACAAATTCTACATCACAACAACAGAGTCATGTCTTAAGTGTAAAACTAATAATGACTCAATAATCCAAGCTTTCTGGGAATACAATAAAGTCCTAAAGTTGTTGGCGGAGCTAGAATGTTGGCTTTCAGAAGTACAGTATTACAATGTAAACAGACTTTTAATCCATATGTCTGCATATTTCAAGACGTGGCATATGGGGGTGTAGTGAGATACCCGATGGGTTGGACGATTCTCAATCGTTATCTTAAAAAAATGGAAAACTTGGAAATCAATCAATCCGCCATCATTAACATAATGGAAAATCAAATGATTTATTATTTAAAACACCCTACAGTTGATTTACACAATGGTATTAAGTTGCATAACAAACAATACCATCAAAATCTGTCAGTTTAAACTAGAGATATCATTCACTTAAAGTGCACTGAAGCCAGGCTGATCCACTTCACACGCAGGTCACGGGAGTAGCTAGGTGCAGCTAGGTGTAGCTAGATGCTGGGTAACTCTATAGGTTTAATTACAGGACCTAAGCAGCAGGATAAGAGGGTCACAGCTTCTTGATAACCCGGTGGTGAGTCAGAGCTGTTTGTCTCTTACCCGGCCGTCGGAACGTTCACTTTGAGAACCGGGACAAATAGTTGTCTTTGTGTCAATATTATCCACCTACCACACACACACACACACACACACACACACACACACATACACACACACACACATGCACACAAACCGTAGACAACTACCCTTCTTGGCCCTGGCCGCATAACTGAGTCACCAAGCAAAGTCTACTCCTGTTGAGATACAGTGGGTTAACAGGGTAGCATGAAACAGTGGTTAGCACTAAGCATGAAAACATCCCCAGCTACTTTACTTGAGGCTGTGTGTGATCAATTTTACATAACAAAACATACCATCAAAATCTGTCAGTTTCTACTAGCGATATCTATTTCTTTGCATTGGTATGCGTCTCAATCCACCGCTTCCACCAGTGTCACACTTCCGCATCTACAGTGAAAGGTGGCAGAGATAGAAAGGTGTTAGTCAGACCATGAGACATCACAAAAATCCGTCTACTCATGTAAATGTCTGTTGTGTCCGGTTTGACCTACAAACTATTATGACCACTCCATGGAAAGGGAATGGAAATAGGAAGGTCGTTTTGTAAATATGTGTAAAAACATATTCAAATACTTCCAGATTTAAAAAATATATATATCTTATGAATTGTTTTGGACTGTCCTATTTTCTGTTTCTGAATGTGTTTTTCAATATGTTTCTATGGGCTTAAGTGGTAAAGGCCAAAATCAAGATTTGATCAAATATTTTTTTTAAATATATTTTTTGATACCTAAAGGGGTCCTAAAATTCTAAATCAAATAGCTAAATGATCCATAGCATGGCCATCTTATAATAATTTCATATGCCCCCAACATCTTAGACTTTAAAGAAAATATTGAAAGTGGTGCCGTTTCAAACCATATGGTGGAGGGTGATGCAGGTGCTGGGGTTGGGGGTGTGTGTTAGTGGGTCTAGGCATGGGTGATGCAGGCGCTGGGGATGGGGGTGTGTGTTAGTGGGTCTAGGCATGGGTGATGCAGGCGCTGGGGTTGGGGGTGTGTGTTAGTGGGTCTAGGCATGGGTGATGCAGGCGCTGGGGTTGGGGGTGTGTTAGTGGGTCTAGGCATGGGTGATGCAGGCGCTGGGGATGGGGGTGTGTTAGTGGGTCTAGGCATGGGTGATGCAGGCGCTGGGGTTGGGGGTGTGTTAGTGGGTCTAGGCATGGGTGATGCAGGCGCTGGGGTTGGGGGTGTGTGTTAGTGGGTCTAGGCATGGGTGATGCAGGCGCTGGGGTTGGGGGTGTGTTAGTGGGTCTAGGCATGGGTGATGCAGGCGCTGGGGTTGGGGGTGTGTTAGTGGGTCTAGGCATGGGTGATGCAGGCGCTGGGGTTGGGGGTGTGTTAGTGGGTCTAGGCATGGGTGATGCAGGCGCTGGGGTTGGGGGTGTGTTAGTGGGTCTAGGCATGGGTGATGCAGGCGCTGGGGTTGGGGGTGTGTGTTAGTGGGTCTAGGCATGGGTGATGCAGGCGCTGGGGTTGGGGGTGTGTGTTAGTGGGTCTAGGCATGGGTGATGCAGGCGCTGGGGTTGGGGGTGTGTGTTAGTGGGTCTAGGCATGGGTGATGCAGGCGCTGGGGTTGGGGGTGTGTGTTAGTGGGTCTAGGCATGGGTGATGCAGGCGCTGGGGTTGGGGGTGTGTGTTAGTGGGTCTAGGCATGGGTGATGCAGGCGCTGGGGATGGGGGTGTGTGTTAGTGGGTCTAGGCATGGGTGATGCAGGCGCTGGGGTTGGGGATGTGTGTTAGTGGGTCTAGGCATGGGTGATGCAGGGTGTGGGGGTGTGTGTTAGTGGGTCTAGGCATGGGTGATGCAGGCGCTGGGGTTGGGGGTGTGTGTTAGTGGGTCTAGGCATGGGTGATGCAGGCGCTGGGGTTGGGGGTGTGTGTTAGTGGGTCTAGGCATGGGTGATGCAGGCGCTGGGGATGGGGGTGTGTGTTAGTGGGTCTAGGCATGGGTGATGCAGGCGCTGGGGTTGGGGGTGTGTGTTAGTGGGTCTAGGCATGGGTGATGCAGGCGCTGGGGTTGGGGGTGTGTGTTAGTGGGTCTAGGCATGGGTGATGCAGGCGCTGGGGTTGGGGGTGTGTGTTAGTGGGTCTAGGCATGGGTGATGCAGGCGCTGGGGTTGGGGGTGTGTGTTAGTGGGTCTAGGCATGGGTGATGCAGGCGCTGGGGTTGGGGGTGTGTGTTAGTGGGTCTAGGCATGGGTGATGCAGGCGCTGGGGATGGGGGTGTGTGTTAGTGGGTCTAGGCATGGGTGATGCAGGCGCTGGGGTTGGGGGTGTGTGTTAGTGGGTCTAGGCATGGGTGATGCAGGCGCTGGGGATGGGGGTGTGTGTTAGTGGGTCTAGGCATGGGTGATGCAGGCGCTGGGGTTGGGGATGTGTGTTAGTGGGTCTAGGCATGGGTGATGCAGGCGCTGGGGTTGGGGGTGTGTGTTAGTGGGTCTAGGCATGGGTGATGCAGGCGCTGGGGATGGGGGTGTGTGTTAGTGGGTCTAGGCATGGGTGATGCAGGCGCTGGGGTTGGGGGTGTGTGTTAGTGGGTCTAGGCATGGGTGATGCAGGCGCTGGGGATGGGGGTGTGTGTTAGTGGGTCTAGGCATGGGTGATGCAGGCGCTGGGGTTGGGGGTGTGTGTTAGTGGGTCT
The DNA here is from genome assembly GCF_045791955.1 of Oncorhynchus clarkii lewisi. NCBI lineage: Eukaryota > Metazoa > Chordata > Actinopteri > Salmoniformes > Salmonidae > Oncorhynchus > Oncorhynchus clarkii. Next base: position 20,980 of record NW_027258318.1, on the reverse strand, counting down.
AGGCATGGGTGATGCAGGCGCTGGGGTTGGGGGTGTGTGTTAGTGGGTCTAGGCATGGGTGATGCAGGCGCTGGGGTTGGGGGTGTGTGTTAGTGGGTCTAGGCATGGGTGATGCAGGCGCTGGGGTTGGGGGTGTGTGTTAGTGGGTCTAGGCATGGGTGATGCAGGCGCTGGGGTTGGGGGTGTGTGTTAGTGGGTCTAGGCATGGGTGATGCAGGCGCTGGGGATGGGGGTGTGTGTTAGTGGGTCTAGGCATGGGTGATGCAGGCGCTGGGGTTGGGGGTGTGTGTTAGTGGGTCTAGGCATGGGGATGGGGGTGTGTGTTAGTGGGTCTAGGCATGGGTGATGCAGGCGCTGGGGTTGGGGGTGTGTGTTAGTGGGTCTAGGCATGGGTTGGGGGTGTGTGTTAGGGCTGGGGTGGGGGTGTGTGTTAGTGGGTCTAGGCATGGGTGATGCAGGCGCTGGGGATTGGGGGTGTGTGTTAGTGGGTCTAGGCATGGGTGGGGGGGGGTGTGTGTTAGGCGGCATGGGGATTGGGGGTGTGTGTTAGTGGGTCTAGGCATGGGTGATGCAGGCGCTGGGGTTGGGGGTGTGTGTTAGTGGGTCTAGGCATGGGTGATGCAGGCGCTGGGGTTGGGGGTGTGTGTTAGTGGGTCTAGGCATGGGTGATGCAGGCGCTGGGGTTGGGGGTGTGTGTTAGTGGGTCTAGGCATGGGTGATGCAGGCGCTGGGGATGGGGGTGTGTGTTAGTGGGTCTAGGCATGGGTGATGCAGGCGCTGGGGTTGGGGGTGTGTGTTAGTGGGTCTAGGCATGGGTGATGCAGGCGCTGGGGTTGGGGGTGTGTGTTAGTGGGTCTAGGCATGGGTGATGCAGGCGCTGGGGTTGGGGGTGTGTGTTAGTGGGTCTAGGCATGGGTGATGCAGGCGCTGGGGATGGGGGTGTGTGTTAGTGGGTCTAGGCATGGGTGATGCAGGCATGGGGTTGGGGGTGTGTGTTAGTGGGTCTAGGCATGGGTGATGGGGGGGGTGTGTGCTAGTGGGTCTAGGCATGGGTCTAGGCATGGGGGGGGGTGTGTGTTAGTGGGTCTAGGCATGGGGTGCAGGCGCTGGGGGTGTGTGTTAGTGGGTCTAGGCATGGGGTTGGGGGTGTGTGTTAGTGGGTCTAGGCATGGGGTGCAGGCGCTGGGGCTGTGTGTTAGTGGGTCTAGGCATGGGGTTGGGGGTGTGTGTTAGTGGGTCTAGGCATGGGGTTGGGGGTGTGTGTTAGTGGGTCTAGGCATGGGGATGGGGGTGTGTGTTAGTGGGTCTAGGCATGGGGATGGGGGTGTGTGTTAGTGGGTCTAGGCATGGGGATGGGGGTGTGTGTTAGTGGGTCTAGGCATGGGGATTGGGGGTGTGTGTTAGTGGGTCTAGGCATGGGGTTGGGGGTGTGTGTTAGTGGGTCTAGGCATGGGGTTGGGGGTGTGTGTTAGTGGGTCTAGGCATGGGGATGGGGGTGTGTGTGTGTTAGTGGGTCTAGGCATGGGGTTGGGGGTGTGTGTTAGTGGGTCTAGGCATGGGGTTGGGGGTGTGTGTTAGTGGGTCTAGGCATGGGGTTGGGGGTGTGTGTTAGTGGGTCTAGGCATGGGGTTGGGGGTGTGTGTTAGTGGGTCTAGGCATGGGGTTGGGGGTGTGTGTTAGTGGGTCTAGGCATGGGGTTGGGGGTGTGTGTTAGTGGGTCTAGGCATGGGGTTGGGGGTGTGTGTTAGTGGGTCTAGGCATGGGGTTGGGGGTGTGTGTTAGTGGGTCTAGGCATGGGTGATGCAGGCGCTGGGGTTGGGGGTGTGTGTTAGTGGGTCTAGGCATGGGGATGGGGGTGTGTGTTAGTGGGTCTAGGCATGGGTGGGTGTGTGTTAGTGGGTCTAGGCATGGGGATGGGTGTGTGTTAGTGGGTCTAGGCATGGGGTTGGGGGTGTTAGTGGGTCTAGGCATGGGGATGGGGGTGTGTGTTAGTGGGTCTAGGCATGGGGATGGGGGTGTGTGTTAGTGGGTCTAGGCATGGGGTTGGGGGTGTGTGTTAGTGGGTCTAGGCATGGGGTTGGGGGTGTGTGTTAGTGGGTCTAGGCATGGGGTTGGGGGTGTGTGTTAGTGGGTCTAGGCATGGGGATGGGGGTGTGTGTTAGTGGGTCTAGGCATGGGGTTGGGGGTGTGTGTTAGTGGGTCTAGGCATGGGGATGGGGGTGTGTGTTAGTGGGTCTAGGCATGGGGATGGGGGTGTGTGTTAGTGGGTCTAGGCATGGGGTTGGGGGTGTGTGTTAGTGGGTCTAGGCATGGGGATGGGGGTGTGTGTTAGTGGGTCTAGGCATGGGGATGGGGGGGTGTGTTAGTGGGTCTAGGCATGGGGTTGGGGGTGTGTGTTAGTGGGTCTAGGCATGGGGTTGGGGGTGTGTGTTAGTGGGTCTAGGCATGGGGATGGGGGGTGTGTTAGTGGGTCTAGGCATGGGGATGGGTGTGTGTTAGTGGGTCTAGGCATGGGGATGGGTGTGTGTTAGTGGGTCTAGGCATGGGGATGGGGGGGTGTGTTAGTGGGTCTAGGCATGGGGTTGGGGGTGTGTGTTAGTGGGTCTAGGCATGGGGTTGGGGGTGTGTGTTAGTGGGTCTAGGCATGGGGTTGGGGGTGTGTGTTAGTGGGTCTAGGCATGGGGTTGGGGGTGTGTGTTAGTGGGTCTAGGCATGGGGTTGGGGGTGTGTGTTAGTGGGTCTAGGCATGGGGTTGGGGGTGTGTGTTAGTGGGTCTAGGCATGGGGTTGGGGGTGTGTGTTAGTGGGTCTAGGCATGGGGATGGGGGTCGTGTGTTAGTGGGTCTAGGCATGGGGTTGGGGGTGTGTGTTAGTGGGTCTAGGCATGGGGTTGGGGGTGTGTGTTAGTGGGTCTAGGCATGGGGATGGGGGTGTGTGTTAGTGGGTCTAGGCATGGGGATGGGGGTGTGTGTTAGTGGGTCTAGGCATGGGGTTGGGGGTGTGTGTTAGTGGGTCTAGGCATGGGGATGGGGGTGTGTGTTAGTGGGTCTAGGCATGGGGTTGGGGGTGTGTGTTAGTGGGTCTAGGCATGGGGTTGGGGGTGTGTGTTAGTGGGTCTAGGCATGGGGATGGGGGTGTGTGTTAGTGGGTCTAGGCATGGGGTTGGGGGTGTGTGTTAGTGGGTCTAGGCATGGGGATGGGGGTGTGTGTTAGTGGGTCTAGGCATGGGGTGGGGGTGTGTGTTATGGGTCTAGGCATGGGGATGTAGTTCATGTTTGTATGGCTGATGTAGTTCATGTTTGTATGGCTGATGTAGTTCATGGGGTTGGGGGTGTGTGTTCATGGGTGTATGGCTGATGTAGTTCATGTTTGTATGGCTGATGTAGTTCATGTTTGTATGGCTGATGTAGTTCATGGTGTGTGTATGGGTCTGGCATGTAGTTCATGTTTGTATGGCTGATGTAGTTCATGTTTGTATGGCTGATGTAGTTCATGTTTGTATGGCTGATGTAGTTCATGTTTGTATGGGTGATGTAGTTCATGTTTGTATGATGTTGTCGTTTGCACGTGTATGTTTTATATTGTTAATCAAATAAAATCTTACAGAAAAAATAAATAAATAAGAGATAGCTGTGTGAAGAAAGGAATTGTATGTCACCCAACACAATATCATTCATTAAAGCACAGCGGCACACATTCCTCCAGTCATTGTGACTGTTTGGAGGTAGCTAGTCAGGTATGTGGTGGCCCAGACAGACCCGCAGACAGACAGACAAACACAGACAGGCAGGAAAACACACAGACAGACAGGTCCGTAGACAGACAGACAGAGAACTAAGACTACTCCGTGGCAGATCTTATAAACCAACTACACTCATCTTTCTTTCCTCCCACCGTGCACAGCACAGTTATAACGCTGCCTGACTCAAATATTGAACCTCAGGAAATCGAGGAGGACAATTTCCTCTGAGTGTAACTTTAGAACGCAGAGGGCCGGGCTCCCGGAATCTCGGGGCCGCCACCGCTGTGCTGTCCAGTTAGAGACTGCCTCCCCGCAGTGCCCACACTGACATCGAACTGAAAAACAGGAGAACCCCAAGAGAAGGAGGAGAAAGAGGAGGAGGATGACAGGAGGATGACAGGAGGAGGAAGGAGACACAGAGCTCCTTACAGCACACTATTGTAGTTGGCACATTTCAACTGAACCTCTCTCTTTCTCGCTCCCGGCTCCAGTTCACTCTGCCTCCGCCACTTTGCAAAGTGATGGTGAGGCATGGACAGAAAGAGGAGTGGGGAAGATGAAGGGAAGAGAGGGAGGAGGGAAGCAACCCCTGTTGTGTGCCATTATTTAAATCTCTGATAAAAATAAGTCCTGTGTACGTACAGTATCAATGACCACTCCATTTCCGAATGATTATGTTTTTCAGCAATCCTTCCAGCAAGTCTGTTTTCAATTGGCAGTGTCTTGCCCCTGTTCAAGTAGCATAATGTAAAATAGAAGTATTTGCGCTCTCTGTAGAACAGAAGAAGCTCTTCCAACGGCTGTTAACAGTGTTCTAGGAATACCTAGAGAGTACAAAATGGCCCACATTCTAAACTATGAAAACGTATATCCATACACTCTCAATCTTTACACAAGTTGTTTCATAACCTCATCGTTTCTTTTCTTGTTATTTCCTAAATATTCAGACATCGTTTCATTTCATTGTCCTTCCCTTTCTGCCCCTGAATGGAATGTATAAAACGTGTCCCTCACAGCACGGTCTCACAAGGCCTTGAAGTGTGTCATTGTTCATTTCACCTCTTCCTCCTCCCCAATTGTACTAATTCCATTGTCGCAGTCCGATGCTAAAATTCCTAGTGGTGATGCCTGAAAGGGTTCAATCTGATCGGCAAAACAGCAGATTAATAACATTTTCTGCAACACCTTATAATAACTTTAGAACATTTCAAAATAAGGTTAATAAATAAACATAATAAAAAAACATAATAAATAAACATAATAAATAACCATAATAAATAAACATAATAAATAAACATAATAAATAAACATAATAAATAATAAATCCTCATTTGCAAAAACATTTTAAAGATTGTTGTGCTTTACAATTAATAAGCATTAAGAACATTTTTGATCATAAACATAGTATAATAATTTATAACATTAATATAAGTTAAAAATCAAGTGTTACCCAACTTTCTGTTAACAGCAACAAGTTTCATTGTCACCGACACCCCTGCAGTGCAATATTACATTGAAATTGTCACTCTGTTTAACAGTGGAGAGGAAATTTGTATCCAGAACTAAACCTAGGCCAGTTGTGATGAAGTGAGTATCTACATTAGAACTAAACCTAGACCAGTAGAGAGGAAGTGAGTATCTACATTAGAACTAAACCTAGACCAGTAGAGAGGAAGTGAGTATCTACATTAGAACTAAGCCTAGACCAGTAGAGAGGAAGTGAGTATCTACATTAGAACTAAACCTAGACCAGTAGAGAGGAAGTGAGTATCAACATTAGAACTAAACCTAGACCAGTAGAGAGGAAGTGAGTATCTACATTAGAACTAAACCTAGACCAGTAGAGAGGAAGTGAGTATCTACATTATAACTAAACCTAGACCAGTAGAGAGGAAGTGAGTATCTACATTAGAACTAAACCTAGACCAGTAGATAGGAAGTGAGTATCTACATTAGAACTAAACCTAAACCCGTAGAGAGGAAGTGAGTATCTACATTAGAACTAAACCTAGACCAGTAGAGAGGAAGTGAGTATCTGCATTAGAACTAAACCTAGACCAGTAGAGAGGAAGTGAGTATCTACATTAGAACTAAACCTAGACCAGTAGAGAGGAAGTGAGTATCTGCATTAAAACTAAACATAGGCCAGTGGATCTGCAGGCTGTCATGCTGCTAGTATTTCCTAGTAGTAGAGAGGCAGGTGCTACACCCTGGAAGGCAATTAGATCTCATCACTCTTTCATTAACCAGGCATTTCAAGTATCACCGTGACTGTGCAGAAAGAAAGACCCTTTCATTGGACACCTAGCCAGCTCTGTGAGCCCTGATGAAAGAACAGGATTAGGTGGGAGAATAAAGGAATGAAGAAAGAGAGAAAAGAAGGAAGGGGTAAAGCAGTTGAACAAAACCATGACATCAGATCCTTGTTATGTATAGTGAAGTGTATCCGTGATAGGGGTATTTATAGGTTACACTGGCAAACATAGTTTGGCCCACACAGTTTCACTTGGGACTTAAAGGGGAAATCTGGGATCCAACTAATCGGACACTGTTTTGGTAAACAGCTGAGGGATGGGGTTGGAGAACATCAAAGACTGATAAATTCACACACAGATCTATGGATTTAAGGACTGACCATCCATGAGATCAAAATTATAGTTTGACCAATGAATTGAAGCTGTACAGTGTTTGTTTACAATTACATTCTTCAAAACAATGGAGTAAAACAAGCTTATGTTTTGGGTTCTGATGGGGCGAAGACAGTTGAACTAAGTTCATGAGGCATTTATATATTATATTTTTTGGTGAATCTATGGCTGTATAGCATTCATTTAAACTAAAAGATGCATGTACCAATCCCAGATTTCCCATTTCTGGTGAGTGGTGAGAGCGACTGGTATGAGACTGGTATGAATGATTAACTCAGAGGTAAACAGGACAGTTGGGGAGGGTTTTAAGGAAGTGATTGAAAATAATTCAGCTTGTTTTCAGGTTCTTCATGACGCAAGAGAGAAATAAACAGCCATGTTGTTGTCTTCATCAGACAGTGATGCAGACACAGGCGGGTGAGGATGGGGGTTGAGTATTCCCAGAACACTTCAATGAAAGCCTGTGGCTATGGGGATTTACTGCATGAAATACATAGCCTACAGTTGCATTGTAAAATGGGTTGTTGGTGTGCTTGTGTGTCTGGCTGTGGGCGTTTGTGCACGTGTGTGTGTGTGTGTGTGTGTGTGTGTGTGTGTGTGTGTGTGTGTGTGTGTGTGTGTGTGTGTGCGTGCGTGCGTGCGTGTGTGTGTTCAGAGAAGTTTCAGGCTGACATCATAGAGAGCTGTAGAGTGCTGAGTGTCTCTTTGATGTGCCGTGCCATGGAGCTGTGAGAACTGTCTGCAGGGCTGAGTCAGCACAATGCACCAAATAGACAGACACACATAGCAACATGCAGACACATACACCATCACACATACAGGACATACACCATCACACATACAGGACATACACATGCACACATACAGGACATACACATGCACACATACAGGACATACACCATCACACATACAGGACATACACCATCACACATACAGGACATACACCATCACACATACAGGACATACACCATCACACATACAGGACATACACATGCACACATACAGGACATACACCATCACACATACAGGACATACACCATCACACATACAGAACATACACATGCACACATACAGGACATACACATGCACACATACAGGACATACACCATCACACATACAGAACATACACATGCACACATACAGGACATACACCATCACACATACAGGACATACACCATCACACATACAGGACATACACATGCACACATACAGGACATACACCATCACACATACAGGACATACACCATCACACATACAGAACATACACATGCACACATACAGGACATACACCATCACACATACAGGACATACACATGCACACATACAGGACATACACCATCACACATACAGGACATACACCATCACACATACAGGACATACACATGCACACATACAGGACATACACATGCACACATACAGAACATACACCATCACACATACAGGACATACACCATCACACATACAGGACATACACCATCACACATACAGGACATACACCATCACACATACAGAACATACACCATCACACATACAGGACATACACCATCACACATACAGGACATACACATGCACACATACAGGACATACACCATCACACATACAGAACATACACATGCACACATACAGGACATACACATGCACACATACAGGACATACACCATCACACATACAGGACATACACCATCACACATACAGGACATACACCATCACACATACAGGACATACACCATCACACATACAGGACATACACATGCACACATACAGAACATACACATGCACACATACAGAACATACACATGCACACATACAGAACATACACATGCACACATACAGAACATACACATGCACACATACAGGACATACACCATCACACATACAGGACATACACCATCACACATACAGGACATATACCATCACACATACAGGACATACACCATCACACATACAGGACATACACATGCACACATACAGGACATACACCATCACACATACAGGACATACACCATCACACATACAGGACATACACATGCACACATACAGGACATACACATGCACACATACAGGACATACACCATCACACATACAGGACATACACCATCACACATACAGAACATACACATGCACACATACAGGACATACACACGCACACATACAGAACATACACATGCACACATACAGAACATACACATGCACACATACAGAACATACACATGCACACATACAGAACATACACATGCACACATACAGAACATACACATGCACACATACAGAACATACACATGCACACATACAGAACATACACATGCACACATACAGAACATACACATGCACACATACAGAACATACACATGCACACACAGATTCATGCACTTTAACACACACATGCACATGTACGCACACAAACACCCACTCTTAACCTTTCACAGCAGTGGGCTAAGTCAGGGTCACGCAGAGTGTTTCTTGGCAGTCTTAAATCTACTTTAAAACAGAAGTATCCACCTCACACACATGGTTATGGGTTTAAAAAAAGAAGACACCTGCACCATGTCAGATATAGAGTTGAAATGTATTCCATTTTGCATCCCAATATTACACTTTATATACATCATAGAAGACTGAAATATAACAAAACCGTTTGACATTGAAACACTTTTTTTTTTTTACATTTCTGCACACACACAAGCAGGCACATCCACACACACAAGCAGGCACATCCACATCCACAAGCAGGCACATCCACACACACAAGCAGGCACATCCACAAACACAAGCAGGCACATCCACAAACACACACTCTTAAACCACCCACTTTACTGCCAAACCAAACTGCTCAACATGTTCATTCAACACTGGATCAATTGTTCATTTGATTCCAAGCTCAGGTTCCAATAGCCACACTACTATACTAGCGAGTTAGAATGCATGCCCATTGCGTTATAATGTATGTGGTATAGTGTGGATATTGGAAAAGAGGCTGAATACGTCTCTCTCTGCCTGTCATCTGTCTGCCGTTCAGGCCCCGAGTGTGGCAGGGCATTGTCTGAGGACACAAAGACTGTGACAGATGATGTCATAACACGTCATCAGCACTGCCAGAGGTTAGCCATTGTCATTCAATCATCATTACTGGTTTCAGTGAAATGGCAAGAGAGTGACCTGGCTGTAGAAATCAGACGGTGCTATTGATGATTAGCATTTCACAGTCATTTCAACTGTTGCAGAGCAGAGTTTATTTCACCCAGAGGCATGGAAAGGCCTTACTCACTCATTTACTCACCCACTCTTCAAGGTTCAATTACATGTTTCAGTACTAAAGGGTCAACCATCCAAAAGAGGTTTGCTGTTGGGTACCTGGGTAGTAAATAACTACATTACATATGAATCCATGGACAACATTTTGTATTAGCAAATGACTGTGAGCATTGAGCAAAATAACCATAATATTTCAACTAGAAGGGAAGCATATTATCCAACGTAAGTTCCAAGTTTACTTATCTAGATCTGTGCTGTTTTTCACAAGCTAGATCTGGGCTGTATTTAACTAGCTAGATCTGGGCTTTTTTTCACAAGCTAGATCTGGGCTGTATTTCACTAGCTAGATCTGGGCTGTATTTCACAAGTTAGATCTGGGCTGTTTTTCACAAGCTAGATCTAGGCTGTTTTTCACAAGCTAGATCTGGGCTGTTTTTCACAAGCTAGATCTGGGCTGTTTTTCACTAGCTAGATCTGGGCTGTATTTCACAAGCTAGATCTGGGCTGTTTTTCACAAGCTAGATCTAGGCTGTATTTCACAAGCTATATCTGGGCTGTTTTTCACTTGCTAGATCTGGGCTGTATTTCACTAGCTAGATCTGGGCTTTTTTTCACAAGCTAGATCTGGGCTGTTTTTCACAAGCTAGATCTGGGCTGTTTTTCACAAGCTAGATCTGGGCTGTTTTTCACAAGCTAGATCTGGGCTGTTTTTCACTAGCTAGATCTGTGCTGTTTTTCACTAGTTAGATCTGGGCTGGTTTTCACTAGCTAGATCTGGGCTGTTTTTCACTAGCTAGATCTGGGCTGTGTTTCACAAGCTAGATCTGGGCTGTTTTTCACTAGCTAGATCTGTGCTGTTTTTCACTAGTTAGATCTGGGCTGGTTTTCACTAACTAGATCTGGGCTGTTTTTCACTAGCTAGATCTGGGCTGTTTTTCACTAGCTAGATCTGGGCTGTTTTTCCTTAACTATAATTGGTCTTTCTTGACAGCAGAAAAACTACTCCTGAAACAAACAGTCTTGTTTCTTGATTACAAAAAGTTGAAGTAAAGGTAGCTATGAGACTTGTGGTTCAGAGATTGCACTATTGCTTGACTTGTGTAAGAGTAGTTCTCACCCACTGTTGGAACCTGTCCAATAGCACTGCAGTTTACTGGTGGAAGTTGGAGCCTGTCCAATGGCAAGTCAGTTTATCTGGAACGATTGGTGCCAGTGTATCGCCGGTTCGACAAGCATTTCCTCTCCCACAGATACCCTATCAATGAGTGCCCAAGGTGTTTCAGTTAACTTGAAGGCAGGAGGGTTGAGATAAGGGCTAGATTACAGTGGCGCTATCCCA
>NW_027258318.1:0-5000 GCF_045791955.1 Oncorhynchus clarkii lewisi | reverse complement strand
AGAACCAGTTATAGCCTTCAGTCCTAGTTTTGATTCACCTGCCTGTTTGCCTACCTGTGTATGACCATTGTCTGCCTGTGACCACGAATCCTGCCTTCTGTGAAGGAGAAATAAACACCAGCCGTGTTCTGCTTGTGAATCTACACCTTTTTATCCCTGAGTATTCATGACACCTTTTTATCCCTGAGAATTCATTACACCTTTTTCTCCCTGAGTATTCATTACACCTTATTCTCCCTGAGTATTCATTACACCTTTTTCTCCCTGAGTATTCATTACACCTTTTTCTCCCTGAGTATTCATTACACCTTTTTCTCCCTGAGTATTCATTACAGGATGTACTGGACCAACTCTACTATCATTGTTATACTAAACACAGACCATAGTGAATTATACCTCATTCAAATACATTCCTCTCTCTTGACATTCTGTGAGCATGTCATCACAGAGACATATAGTTCTTGACATTCTGTGAGCATGTCATCACAGAGACAAATAGTTCTTGACATTCTGTGAGCATGTCATCACAGAGACATATAGTTCTTGACATTCTGTGAGCATGTCATCACAGAGACATATAGTTCTTGACATTCTGTGAGCATGTCATCACAGAGACATATAGTTCTTGACATTCTGTGAGCATGTCATCACAGAGACAAATAGTTCTTGACATTCTGTGAGGATGTCATCACAGAGACATATAGTTCTTGACATTCTGTGAGCATGTCATCACAGAGACAAATAGTTCTTGACATTCTGTGAGCATGTCATCACAGAGACATATAGTTCTTGACATTCTGTGAGCATGTCATCACAGAGACATATAGTTCTTGACATTCTGTGAGCATGTCATCACAGAGACATATAGTTCTTGACATTCTGTGAGCATGTCATCACAGAGACAAATAGTTCTTGACATTCTGTGAGGATGTCATCACAGAGACATATAGTTCTTGACATTCTGTGAGCATGTCATCACAGAGACAAATAGTTCTTGACATTCTGTGAGCATGTCATCACAGAGACATATAGTTATTGACATTCTGTGAGGATGTCATCACAGAGACATATAGTTCTTGACATTCTGTGAGCATGTCATCACAGAGACATATAGTTCTTGACATTCTGTGAGCATGTCATCACAGAGACATATAGTTCTTGACATTCTGTGAGCATGTCATCACAGAGACATATAGTTATTGACATTCTGTGAGCATGTCATCACAGAGACATATAGTTCTTGACATTCTGTGAGCATGTCATCACAGAGACATATAGTTCTTGACATTCTGTGAGCATGTCATCACAGAGACATATAGTTCTCGACATTCTGTGAGCATGTCATCACAGAGACATATAGTTCTTGACATTCTGTGAGCATGTCATCACAGAGACAAATAGTTCTTGACATTCTGTGAGCATGTCATCACAGAGACATATAGTTATTGACATTCTGTGAGGATGTCATCACAGAGACATATAGTTCTTGACATTCTGTGAGCATGTCATCACAGAGACATATAGTTCTTGACATTCTGTGAGCATGTCATCACAGAGACATATAGTTCTTGACATTCTGTGAGCATGTCATCACAGAGACATATAGTTCTTGACATTCTGTGAGCATGTCATCACAGAGACATATAGTTCCGTGAGGAACATGTCCTGTATACGCTGATCTATTTAGTAAGCAGAGGAGTATAATTCCAAATGCCTTCCACTTACTGTAGTAATAACCTGGACATGCATTGTGCACATTCTGCAGAAATCACAGTATCACATCTCAACAGTTGAACAAACCTCTCGACAAACAGTGAGGTGTAATGGCGTAAGCCTGGAGTTATTAGAGTCGTATTACCTTGATGAGCTCTGAAATCAGGATAATTATACCTTTTCCAACTGGTGATGAAACAAAAACAACCTAACCCCAAACGTATCTAATTATCTCCTTATCCCCAACATGTATTTTGGGGGTATAGTGTTTCTGTGGCTTATGTCATCCAGCTTGAGTTGACAGACAGAGGACCTACTTGCTTGGCCGGCACCACTTCCAGTCAGCCAATGAGACGGAGCATTGTAATTACAGGTACGGCTGTCAGGCCAATCAGGGTTGATTTGAATGAAAATGCCAGGTCGTGACCCCTGGAGGTTACCTAGCAACACAGGTGAGGCCGTATCCTGGCACACTGCCCTTTTTTTGGACCAAATACAGTATTGCTGAAGCGAAACCTTCAGATTTTCAATGAGCACTTTAATTTAGTGTGTTTCTATGTATGTTGTTCTGAACCGTGGATCCAGCAAAGTAGTGTTCACACATACAGTAGACCACATTAGATATTAGTGTTCACACATACAGTAGACCACATTAGAGAGTAGTGTTCACACATACAGTAGACCACATTAGAGATTAGTGTTCACACATACAGTAGACCACATTAGAGATTAGTGTTCACACATACAGTAGACCACATTAGATATTAATGTTCACACATACAGTAGACCACATTAGAGATTAGTGTTCACACATACAGTAGACCACATTAGAGATTAGTGTTCACAAATACAGAAGACCACATTAGAGATTAGTGTTCACACATACAGTAGACCACATTAGAGATTAGTGTTCACACATACAGTAGACCACATTAGAGATTAGTGTTCACACATACAGTAGACCACATTAGAGATTAGTGTTCACACATACAGTAGACCACATTAGAGATTAGTGTTCACACATACAGTAGACCACATTAGATATTAATGTTCACACATACAGTAGACCACATTAGAGATTAGTGTTCACACATACAGTAGACCACATTAGAGATTAGTGTTCACAAATACAGAAGACCACATTAGAGATTAGTGTTCACACATACAGTAGACCACATTAGAGATTAGTGTTCACACATACAGTAGACCACATTAGAGATTAGTGTTCACACATACAGTAGACCACATTAGAGATGTATTGTAATGCTATTATTTGGTTGTAATCCAGGAATATGTAAGCAATAGAAACACTGTGCATGAAACATGAACATTACTCCACTGGTTTCTCTCTCGTCTTGTAACGTCCTTAATGTTTTTGATTGAATACATCAGAAGCCGTACCATGAGGAGAGTTGGGAGGAAGACATCTTCAATCTATTAGGTGTCAAACTTCAAGTAGCCCAACAAAGCACATGTGCCAACACATTATGCTGAAAATGATATTTCCACAACAACCTTCCCAAACATTCACTGCTCATCATTACACACACTATTACACACACTATTACACACACTACACAACTCAATCACAGTAACAGCTCAAAAAGTAAACACATCATTACACACACTATTACACACACTACACAACTCAATCACAGTAACAACTCAAAAAAGTAGACACATTATTACACACACTATTACACACATTATTACACACATTATTACACACACTATTACACACACTATTACACACACTATTACACACACTATTACACACACTACACAACTCAATCACAGTAACAACTCAAAAAGTTAACACATTATTAGAACTGTGTAATGATACATTGTTATTATCATTATTGTTATTATTATTACTATTATTATTATCGTCGGTTTTACTAACATGATTATTTAAATATCATTACCATCATTGCTTCTGCTAAATTCTAGAGTTTATGATGTCACTGAATAATGTATAACAGCACTGCGTAGTACATCGAAAAAATAACATTCTATTTCAACCTTAAAAATGTGTATGTGGAACTTTATATTCGGATTAGGTTTCTAAAATGAAACACCCGGATTAGTGACTGAACCCTCTCTACAAAGCGCCCATTGTCGCAGACCAAACAAGTTCTGGAGCTCGCCCAACAAGGTTGACCTTACTGCTGGTGACACATTTGTTTCGTTTCATTTAGGCAGCGTTATTTATTTGGGTGGTACCTACTTTTGTGCTTTTCATGTCAATCACATGTTATAATACAGTTCAAATGTGAAGCAGCTCATGCATTGATTATTCAACTTGTGTTATTATTGATTGTGTTGTTGTTGTAATTAGTATGACCATATAATAATGATCACGACCTAAATATATATTTAATAATTTGAGAAATCAACATCAGTGAAATCGAAAGTATTGACGAGTAGTCTTGAAAACAACACTTAACATGAGCAAATAATGGAGCAGCGAGAAAGAGAGAGAGAGCAAAGAGAGAGAGAGATAAATCACCTTCAATTGAAACATTTAAATTGAGAGGGAAAGCGCAAGAGAGCGAGAGAGAGAGAGAGAGAGAGAAAGAGAGATAGAGAAGAGAGAGAGAGATAAAGTTGATAAACACTATTAGCTGTATGTATTTGCCAATTAACACTATATTATGCCATATAGATACAGTGTCACTTTAACAATTAGTAAAAAATAATTGACTCATTATACAATATGTACGGACGGAGAGAGTGAATTTAGAAGTATCTCTCATTGCGGTTCCTATGTAGCTCTTACTTATGGAACTACAGGCCTATATACCCACAATTACATACATGGTGAGGGCGACCATAATGTTTACTATGATTATAAAGTATTTTCAACATTATTTTATGAAGATGAGCATTAATTTCTAATCATCTATAGGTCTACTCACTGCTGACATTATGGGGACGTCACAGCCCTTCAGTGGAGTTTCTGGACTGTTGTCTCCCCCTATTGGTCAAAATAGACGGTGCTGCTGTGCGGTGGCACAGAGAGCAGTCGTTGTTGTGTAACAATCCACATCAAATTACAGAAAGCATTCAGCAGGAGATACCACAAAAACAAGACAGCTATTATGGGTTTTACTGAATTATATTAAGCAGATACTTTCTTTTTATGTAGGTTAATAGGCCTGGCCAATTTACATCAGTAAAACAGTTTCTTTGGCTGAATATTTGAGATGCCACATCATGTTCAGTAACTGTACTTCTTCATATGAAATTAGCTAGTCTAGTATCCATTTCAAAACGAAACTCTACAT
>NW_027258317.1:0-84678 GCF_045791955.1 Oncorhynchus clarkii lewisi | reverse complement strand
GTCTAAAAACAAATGCTGAATGTAGTGCCTACATTTCGAGGGAAACGCACTGTCCATGATTGGATTTGATCAGGGCAGGGCAGCACTAACAAACTGCATGTAGTCCAATAAAAAGACACAACATTATTAGGGCGATAAATAAAAGGCAGTTGCTCCACGCATGACACAAGAGTACCCTCTACTGGAGCAAAAAGCTTACAGCATCTGGTATTCCCAGGCGGTCTCCCATCCAAGTACTAACCAGGCCCGACCCTGCTTAGCTTCCGAGATCGGACGAGATCGGGCGTATTTTTTTTTTTTATCTTTTATTATGCAAAAAAACACATAATATTCACAACATTCAATCAATTATAAAAAAGGATGAACAATTCATCCTTTTACAAAATCAAAAAAAAAAAAAAAAAAAGAAAAGAAAACCTATTAAAACCCCAATCATCCACCAAAACCAATTAATAATTAAAACCAAGTTTTCCATTCGACTCAATTTCAATAAAAGTGCTCCCCCACACAAACAATTTTTCAAAATTACATCCACCATATTTATATATTATTTCTATATCTTTCTCTAAAATACTTCTAAATAAAACCTCCACACTCACAATTTTCCCCTCATAATGTCCCAAATTCCTTCTTAGTCTTACAGCGTATCTGGCATGACTAAGAACAAAATTCATCAAATTAAAATTAAAAACTTTGCTTTTCCCAGTTAAACCAAAAAGAAACAACCTCCTCCACTCAACCCCAGCAACAATCTCTTCTCCCCAATGTTGTACTAAAATCCCCTTTAAAAACTTATGAAACTCTTCTAATCTACTACATTCAATAAAAAAGTGCATAAAATTTTCCGCCCCCGTACCACAAATATCACATTCTCTTTTAACATCTCTATTTATTTGATGTAAAACCACGTTCGTAAATATCCTATTATGTTTCAATTTAAAAACATTGTCTTCACATTCTATAGAATTATATTTTACATTTACATTCTTCCATATTGATTTCACATCTATATTTGCAAACACCTAGACCACACTTTTTCCGAAGCAGGAGTTTTTATCTCTCTTAAAATAAATTTTTCATAAACCTTTTTAACTTTTAAACCTGACAAATCATGTTTCTCCCCATTACTTTCATAATATAAAACCGGTAAACCCTTAGATCTTTTAGCCACCTCTTTATTTATTAACACACCCCACTCACCAGGAAGACATCCTAATATTCTCTTATACATGTTCTCCACAGTAGTTCTACTTATCTCTTCATTTTCTTCATCCACATTATCAAATATTGCCTGACATGGAAGGAACCCCGGAATTACCTCATATAAAATGTCCCCTATCTGTCTCATCCCAGCCCTCATAAAATATTTACAAAACAACATCTTATTATTATACTGTATCTTTGGATTTAAAAAAATTGGCTGATTTAAAATATTGTCTAAAATGGTACACTCATAATAAATATTTGGTAAAAACTGCCCCCAAGCCTCAAACACTTCTCTATAAAACAAAGGTATATTACCTAACATTTCCTGTTTCACACACATCAATAAACCATTGTCCCCCATCCTCCCAACCTCCTTCAAATACTCTTTAAAAAATATTTTCCATCCATAATCTAATTCACCATATAAATATTTACGTACCATTTTGACTCTAATTGCTTTTTTCCTTACATTTAAATCCACCAACTTCAAACCCCCCTCCTCATAACCTGCAATCAAAGTTTTAAAAGAAATTTTCACCCCTTTCCCGTCCCATAAAAAATCAACTAAAATCTTATTTATTTCCGATAAAACCCATTCTGGTATATCTAAAACATTCATGACATGAATAAAAATTGACATCAACAAGGAATTTACAACAATTACTTTCCCTTTTAACTTCAAAGACCTCCCCCTCCACATATTTACTACCTTTCTAACTTTATTTATCACACCACTCCATGTCAGATCCCTAGCTTCCTTTCATTCACCCCTAAAAACACACCTAACACCTTAAAATAATCATTTACCATTTTAAAAGTAAAATTCCCCTCATTAATCTTCCCAACATACATTATTACTGACTTCTCCATATTCACTTTTGCTCCTGAGGCTTGCTCATATACTTTAAAACACTCCATCACCCTTTTAACACTTCCCTCATCTCTAACTGTTATAGTGGTATCATCTGCGTATTGATTAATTAAACTAAAACCTCCTTGTGGAGTCTGTACACAATTTATAAATTATCTTTTTTAAGGTATGCTGCTAAAGGTTCCACCGATAAAACAAATAATAAAGCTGATAAAGGGCATCCGCTGTCTCACAGATCTCTCAAGAATAAAAGAATCAGTTAAAACCCCATTACACTTCACCCTACTTTTTGCCTTTCTATATAATAATTTTATCCATCCTATTATTCTATTACCAAAACCATATTTATCCATTACCCTAAACATAAAATCATGCTCTACCCTATCAAAGGCTTTATTTAAAATCTATATGCTCTTATCATGATTCATTTTATTTATCACATCTCTAATCGTATTAATTGTATCGGCAATATCTCTACCAGGCACACTATAATTCTGTGTAGGTGCTATAATATCATTTAAAACTTGCTTCATTCTATTTGCCAATATCTTAGCTAAAATCTTATAATCTGAGTTTAATAAACTAATTGGCCTATAATTCTCCAATTTTAATTTACTCCCCTTATTTTTATATAAAATCGATATCAGCCCTGTCACCATGGAGTCTGAAACAGTATTATTATCTTCCATATATTGATACACTCCCAATAAAATAGGTGCTAAAAAACTTTCATATATTTTATAAAATTCTGCAATTAGTCCATCCACACCAGGACTCTTATTTATTTGTAAACCCTTAATTGCATCTTTCACTTCATTCACTGTTATCTTCCTATCACACATTTGTTTATCCTCTACACCAATTTGCACATCCACACTACCTAAAATCTCCTTTACACTCCCCTCATCCACCTCCCCTTTCTTAAATAAATCCTTATAAAAATTCTGTACGGTTTCTAATATCTCTACATAATCATTTACCACTTCACCCTTTACATTTTCTATCTCACTAATATATGATTTCGTCTGTTTAGTTTTCTCTAAACCAAGAAAAAATGAAGTACATTTCTCCCCTTCCAACACATACTTTGCCCTACTTCTTATCGATGCCCCCTTACACTTATCTATTTCACACTTGCTCAATTGTGCTTTTAAATCTAAAAACCTTTCAATATTATAAATAGGATCAATATCACATTTCCTCATTTCTTCATTCAATTTTTCTCTTAAAAACTGTTCTTCTCTTGTCATCCTACTCCTCTTCTTCCTTGCATATCTAATACTAAAACCTTTAATTTTTTTCTTTACATTTTCCCACCACTGGCACTTATCATTCCCTTTTTGCTTATCCTCCATTTCATGTTCTATCAAAGATTTAAGCTGTATTCCATATTCTTCATCACCTAGATACCCTGCATTCATGCACCATATCCCACCCCCTGTTCTTTCCCTTATCTAACCCCACCGAAAATGTTAACCCAGCATGATCACTAAAAGTTGTAAAAATATAATTAATATCCTTCATAAAATTCCTTAACCCTTCATTTACTAAAACCAGATCTATCCGTGTCTGTTTCAACTCCCCTAAAACCACCTGCCTTCTAGAAAAACCTCTCTTATTCGGGTTCTCGTCTCTCCATATATCAATCAGACTGTTTTCACACATAATCTTCCTTAAAACCCCTCTCGATACGTCATTTCTAAAAATAGCTCCCCTTGACATATCTAATCTATCCATTTTAACATTAAAATCCCCAACTAAAATACAGTTACCCTTGCACCATTTCCCTAATTCTAAAAATAAATTCTTTCGCTCTATCTCATTATTCGGCGCATAAATATTTATAATCCTAAAAACCCTATTCATATATTCAAAATCCAAAATTAAAATCCTCCCATTATTATCATTATATATCTTTTCACATTTTCTACTACATCCTTCCTTAATAAAATTGCAACCCCACTTGAATTCCCTCTGCCATTGTTTACATAAATAAAATCCCTCCATATTTTTTTTACTTCTAAAACACAAACATTATCCCAGTGTGTTTCTTGAATACATAAAATATCTGAATTCTTCATTTGGACTATTCTATTAAATTTACCCATTGTTCTCAAACCATTTGCATTTATTGACATTATATTGACCATTCTAATAAATAATAAAATAATAAAATATAATTTCATTATCCTCTACCTGTTATCCAGTTTTCTTCCTTCTTCCATCCTTTTTCGCCTCCGCCACCGCTTTCCTCTTCCTGTATCCTTCCCATTTTCTTTCCATCATTTGCCCATCATCCGTGTCCGATATCTCCTCCAAGTCCATGTTATCCAGCCAACTCCCACTCTTGGCATCCACCTCCGCTGTGCTCCCCGTGCTCATCGCCGTCTCTGGTATTGTCATCAACTCCATAACCCCCTCCACTTCACCCCCCACGCTACTTGTTAGTGCTGAGCTTTCCCCCAAAACCTGTGAGTCCCCCGTGCTTCCCCCCAGTCCACTCCCCCCCTCCTCCTGAAAACTCCCTCTTCTTATTTCTGAGTCCATACTACTCCCAATTTCATTTATCTTCTGGTCCTTCTTCCTTCCTCCGTCTCTCCACCTTCCACCACGTCCTCTCCTCCATCTTCTTCTCCTTCTTGCGACAATACCACTGCTTCCTCGAATATTGTTTGACTCCCCTCTTCAGCCCCAACCTCTCCACAGTTGCACTCCGCCAATCTCTTTCTGCATCCACCACACAAATTCCTTTCCTTCTCTCCATCACATTCTCTCGCATAGTGTCCTTGATTGCCACACTTAAAACACTTAAATTCCGGGCAGTCTTTTACTATGTGCCCGGGTTGGATACACATACGGCACACTCTGACCTGTTTGTCGTGAATGACCCTGAAATATTCTGCTCCCTCCAACGTCTCAATTCTTGTAGAATAAGGTAATGATGTCACTTTTTCTGTGAACTTGACCTTGCAGAAACGTGTCCCGTCAACCACCTCCGTTCCTGGCCAAACTCTCCTCCTTATCTCCGAGACGGCCGTCACTCCCCAGCTACTCAGCTTGCTCAGTATCACACCATCTTCTACGTATACTGGGAGATTCATAAAAGACACCACCAATTCCTTCACATTAATATCTCTCGCCAGAATCCTTGTGTCCTTTAATCATAATCCATCCATTAACCGTTCTTTTCCTCTTTCATTTCTCATCGTAATTTCATAATTCTTTTCTCCTTTCATTCGGCATCCCACCACCTCTCCACACACCTCCTTAATTGCTCTTAGTAGTTCCATTGTCGTCACTTTGTCTTCTCCTTCCAACTTAATTGCCACCGTGTATTCTTTTCCATATTTCATTCCTTCGTTATCTTCATTTTTCTTCCGTTGCGCCTTTTCGTTGTCTTTGTCCATTCCGTTTGTCTTTTCCATGTTGTCCGTCATAGTAAAAAAATAAATCCAAAAAACCTCTCCCCCAAGCAGAAAAAACTGCAAGGGGGAAGACTAACCCAACTTTAAACTATTCAACTAAAGAAAATAATAAATTATATTGCAAAAACCAATTAATTTAAACAAAAATAGCTCTCGAGCAAACACTCTCCAGCAAACACTCACTCACAGCTCAGACACTCGCACCTGTCGTCACTTCTCCAATCAGGAAATGCGTATTCAGGCTGGTATGGCCGTAAGCGAAGGGAACTCTCTTGGTACACTATATAAAGTCAATGTGCCGCTCATTCATCGGGAGACAGAGAAATGTCCACGTTGTGACACACTGACAAAGCTCAAACCTTGCTTACATTTCCTTTCCAGCCCATATATTTCACTCTTGTGGGGGGCATATCCTATGTTCACACTTATGACAACTTCATGGACTAGGGCCCTATATAATACCGCGCCCACACGGAATCACGGAATCCAGACTTTAAACCGAAATTCAACAATATTCAAAAATGTTTTGAACTAAGGAGGAAATCAACTAAATCCTTTCAACTTGTTAGAAAATGCATTCATTTGCCCAAGAGAATCATTAGACATCATCAACAAAATGCATCAGTGATTCGTATTTCCACGCAACTTTCAGAAACAGCACAGGACTGCCCAGTTTCTGTGCGCATGCGTGCGGAGCGCGCGCAGGTCTACACTTTGTGTAGCCGTTAGCGTTGAGGCTAATGATTACCTTCTTCTGGTAGAGAAGGAAAGGCTTCCCACAAAAACCTTCTCAATGAAATGTTAACTGCAAAGTAGCCTATGCCAGCTTGGCAGAATTATATCATCATTATTTGCATCCATCCAGTGGCCATTTGTTTTGCAAACTCCGCAATCACATGAGCGCTACAGCAACACCGCTTAACCAAACAAAGGTCTCTTCCTGGCGCACACTTGCGTTTAAAGGGTAACTACACCCCAAAATCGATATGTCTTCAATTTTTCCCAGACCTCAAAAGTGGTCTCCTGCTAGGGTTTTAAATGTTGTCGTGGACATAGAACATCCAATCGTGTTATATTTCGATTAAAAAGGTGTGCTTTTGAGAGCGCAAACCTGGAGAAGCAGGGATAAACGGTAAACCGGGAAATGTAAACGGAGGAGAGGTTGGAATTTTTTTTTTTTGGGGGGGGGGGGGGGGCAGGCAAAACATTGAAGGGATTTTACAGGGCCCTAATGGACGACAGACATTGACAGTCTAAAAACAAATGCTGAATGTAGTGCCTACATTTCGAGGGAAACGCACTGTCCATGATTGGATTTGATCAGGGCAGGGCAGCACTAACAAACTGCATGTAGTCCAATAAAAAGACACAACATTATTAGGGCGATAAATAAAAGGCAGTTGCTCCACGCATGACACAAGAGTACCCTCTACTGGAGCAAAAAGCTTACAGCACCTGGTATTCCCAGGCGGTCTCCCATCCAAGTACTAACCAGGCCCGACCCTGCTTAGCTTCCGAGATCGGACGAGATCGGACGCGTATTCAGGCTGGTATGGCCGTAAGCGAAGGGAACTCTCTTGGTACACTATATAAAGTCAATGTGCCGCTCATTCATCGGGAGACAGAGAAATGTCCACGTTGTGACACACTGACAAAGCTCAAACCTTGCTTACATTTCCTTTCCAGCCCATATATTTCACTCTTGTGGGGGGGGGGGGGGGCATATCCTATGTTCACACTTATGACAACTTCATGGACTAGGGCCCTATATAATACGGCGCGCCCACACGGAATCACGGAATCCAGACTTTAAACCGAAATTCAACAATATTCAAAAATGTTTTGAACTAAGGAGGAAATCAACAAAATCCTTTCAACTTGTTAGAAAATGCATTCATTTGCCCAAGAGAATCATTAGACATCATCAACAAAATGCATCAGTGATTCCTATTTCCACGCAACTTTCAGAAACAGCACAGGACTGCCCAGTTTCTGTGCGCATGCGTGCGGAGCGCGCGCAGGTCTACACTTTGTGTAGCCGTTAGCGTTGAGGCTAATGATTACCTTCTTCTGGTAGAGAAGGAAAGGCTTCCCACAAAAACCTTCTCAATGAAATGTTAACTGCAAAGTAGCCTATGCCAGCTTGGCAGAATTATATCATCATTATTTGCATCCATCCAGTGGCCATTTGTTTTGCAAACTCCGCAATCACATGAGCGCTACAGCAACACCGCTTAACCAAACAAAGGTCTCTTCCTGGCGCACACTTGCGTTTAAAGGGTAACTACACCCCAAAATCGATATGTCTTCAATTTTTCCCAGACCTCAAAAGTGGTCTCCTGCTAGGGTTTTAAATGTTGTCGTGGACATAGAACATCCAATCGTGTTATATTTCGATTAAAAAGGTGTGCTTTTGAGAGCGCAAACCTGGAGAAGCAGGGATAAACGGTAAACCGGGAAATGTAAACAGAGGAGAGGTTGGAATTTTTTTTTTGGGGGGGGGGTCAGGCAAAACATTGAAGGGATTTTAACGGGCCCTAATGGACGACAGACATTGACAGTCTAAAAACAAATGCTGAATGTAGTGCCTACATTTCGAGGGAAACGCACTGTCCATGATTGGATTTGATCAGGGCAGGGCAGCACTAACAAACTGCATGTAGTCCAATAAAAAGACACAACATTATTAGGGCGATAAATAAAAGGCAGTTGCTCCACGCATGACACAAGAGTACCCTCTACTGGAGCAAAAAGCTTACAGCACCTGGTATTCCCAGGCGGTCTCCCATCCAAGTACTAACCAGGCCCGACCCTGCTTAGCTTCCGAGATCGGACGAGATCGGGCGTATTTTTTTTTTTTTTTTTTTTTTTTTTTTTTTTTATTATGAAAAATCGTACAATATTTGCAACATTCAGTCAGTAATAATTAAGGATGAACAATTCACCCTTTTAATAACATCAGAAGAGTAATAGAAGAAAACCAATTTAAAACACAGTCATTCACTAATTCCAATTAATAATTAAATGCAAGTTTCCCATTTGACATTATTTCAATAAAAGTACTCCCCCACACAAACAGTTTTTCAAAATTTCCTCCCCCGTATTTATATATTATCTCTGTATCATTTTCTAAAGTCCTCCTAAAAAGACCTTCCACACTCACACATTTCCCTTCATAATGACCCATATTCCTTCTTTGTCTTACAGCATATCTAGCATGACTTAAAACATAATTAACCAAATTAAAATTCAAAACTTTACTTTTCCCATTAATACCAAAAAGAAAGAATCTCCTCCATTCCACCCCATTAAAAATCTCCTCCCCCCAATGTTTTACTAAAAGCCCTTTTAAAAACTCATGAAAATCTTTTAACCTGCTACATTCAACGAAAAAGTGCATAAAATGTTCCACCCCCGTACCACAAATATCACATTCTCTTTTAATATCCCTATTTATTTGATGCAAAACCACATTTGTAAAAATCCTATTATGTTTCAATTTAAAATCATTGTCTTCACACTCTATAGAATTATATTTTACATTTACATTCTTCCATATTGATTTCACATCCATATTTGCAAACACCCTTGACCACACTTTTTCCGATGCAGGAACTTTTATCTCTTTTAAAATACATTTACTATAAACCATTTTAACTTTTAACCCTGATAAATCATGTTTCTCCCCATTACTTTCACAATATAAAACCGGTAAACCCCTAGATCTTTTAGCCACCTCTTTATTTATTAAAATCACCCACTCCCCAGGAATACATCCTAATATTTTCTTGTACATATTCTCCACTGTAGTTTTACTAATCTCTTCATCTATTTCAACCACATTATCATATATTGCCTGCAACGGAAGGAACCCAGGAATTACCTCATATACTATGTCACCTATCTGCCTCATCCCAGCCCTCATAAAGTATTTACAAAACAACGTCATATCTTTAGACTTGATCTTTGGATTTAAAAATATCGGCTGATTTAAAATGTTTTCTAAGATGGTACATTCATAAGAAATATTTGGTAAAAATTGCCCCCAAGCCCCAAACACTTCTTTATAAAACAACGGTATATTTTCTAACATTTCCTGTTTCACACACATCAATAAACCATTATCCCCAATCCTCCCAACCTTATTCAAATACTCTTTAAAAAACCTTTTCCACCCATAATCCAATTCACCATATAAATATTTCCTTACCATTTTCACTCTTATTGCTATTTTCCTTACCCTTAAATCCACCAACTTCAAACCCCCCTCCTCATAACCTGCAATCAAAGTTTTAAAAGCTATTTTCACCCCCTTCCCGTCCCATAAAAAATCAACTAAGATCTTATTCATTTCAGATAAAACCCATTCTGGCATATCCAAAACATTCATTACATAAATAAAAATTGACATCAACAAGGAATTTATCACAATGACTTTCCCTTTTAACTTCAAAGACCTCCCCCTCCACATATTTACTACCTTCCTAACTTTATTTATCACACCACTCCATGTCAAATCCCTAGCTTCTATTTCATTCACCCCTAAAAACACTCCTAACACCTTAAAATAATCTTTTACCACCTTAAAAGTAAAATTCCCCTCATTAATCTTCCCAATATACATTACAACTGACTTCTCCATATTAACCTTTGCCCCTGATGCTTGTCCATATACTTTAAAACACTCCATCACCCTTTTTACACTTCCCTCATCTCTAACTGTTATAGTGGTATCATCTGCGTATTGATGAATCAAACTAAAACCTCCTTGTGGAGTCTGTACACAATTTATAAGATGATCTTTTTTTAAAAATGCTGCTAAAGGTTCCACCGATAAAACAAATAATAAAGCTGATAAAGGGCATCCCTGTCTCACAGATCTCTCAAGAATAAAAGAATCAGTTAAAACCCCATTACACTTCACCCTACTTTTTGCCTTCTTATATAATAATTTTATCCATCCTATTATTCTATTACCAAAACCATATTTATCCATTACCCTAAACATAAAATCATGCTCTACCCTATCAAAGGCTTTATTTAAATCTATGCTTAAAACTATTCCCCCCATCTTATCATGACTCATTTTATTTATCACATCTCTAATCGTATTAATTGTATCGGCAATATCTCTACCAGGCACACTATAATTCTGTGTAGGTGCTATAATATCATTTAAAACTTGCTTCATTCTATTTGCCAGGATCTTAGCTAAAATCTTATAATCCGAATTTAACAAACTAATTGGCCTATAATTCTCCAGTTTCAATTTGCTCCCCTTATTTTTATATAAAATCGTTATCAGCCCTGTCACCATAGATTCTGAAACACTATTATTATCCTCCATATATTGATAAACTTCCAATAAAATAGGTGCTAAAAAACTTTCATATACTTTATAAAATTCTGCAATTATTCCATCCACACCAGGACTCTTATTTACTTGTAACCCCCTAATCGCATCTTTAACTTCATTCACTGTTATCTTCCCATCACACATTTGTTTATCCTCTACATTAATTTGCACATCCACACTATTCAATATCTCCTTTACACACCCCTCATCCACCTCCCCTTTCTTAAATAAATCCTTATAAAAATTCTGCACTGTTTCTAATATCTCTACATAATCATTAACAACTTCACCCTTTACATTTTCAATCTCTCTAATATATGTTCTCCTCTGTTTATTCTTCTCTAAACCAAGAAAAAATGAAGTACATTTCTCCCCCTCTAAAACATACTTTGCCCTACTTCTTATAATTGCACCCTTACACTTATCTATTTCATATTTACTCAATTTTGCTTTTAAATCTAAAAACGTTTCTACATTATAATTAGGTTCACTGTCACACTTCCCCATTTCTTCATCCAATCTAGCCCTCAACTCATTTTCTTCTCTTTTCATCCTTCCTCGCTTTTTCCTTGCATATCTTATACTAAAAACTTTTATTTTTTCCTTAACCTTGTCCCACCATAAACACTTATCATTCTCTTTCCGCTTATCCTCTATTTCACATGCTATCAAAGATTTAAGGTGTTTCCCATATTCCTCATCTTCTAAATACCCTGCATTCATACACCATATCCCACCCCCTGTTCTTTCCTCATCTAAACCCACTGAAAATGTTAAACCTGCATGATCACTAAAAGTTGTAAAAACATACTTAATAGCTTTCATAAAATTCCTCAAACCTTCTTTTACTAAAACCAGATCAATCCTAGTTTGTTTCAAAACCCCTAAAACCACCTGCCTTCTAGAAAATTCTCTTTTGTCTGGATTTTCCTCTCTCCACATATCAATCATTCCTTTTTCTAACATCATCTTCTTTAAAACCCCCCTAGATACATCACTTCTAAAAATAGCTCCCCTTGTCATATCCAGTCTATCCATTTTAATATTAAAATCCCCAACTACAATACAGTTCCCCTCACACCATTTCCCTAATTCTAAAAATAAATCTTTGCGCTCTATTTCAGTATTAGGAGCATAAATATTTATAATTCTAAAAACCATATTCATATATTCAAAATCTAAAATTAAAATCCTCCCGTTATTATCATTATATATATGTTTCACATTCTCTACTACATCCTTCCTCAATAAAATTGCAACACCACTTGAATTCCCCCTACCATTGTTAACAAAAATAAAATCTCTCCATATTTTTCTTACTTCTAAAATACATACGTTGTCCCAATGTGTTTCTTGAAGACATAAAATATCGGAATTCTCCATTTTTACAATTCTTTGAAATTTTTCCATTGTTCTTAAACCGTTTGCATTGATTGACATAAAATTAACCATTCCAATAAATAGTAAAAATAATACATATTTTCTCATTTACCTCTATCTGTTGTCATGTTTTCTTCCTTTTCTATCCTTTTTCGCCTCCGCCACCGCTTTCCTCTTCCTGTAGCCCTCCCATTTTCTGTCAATCTGTTCCATGTCATCTGAATCTGAAATGGATTCTAAATCCATCTCTTCCACGTAACTTAAACTCTTCTTTCTAGTGCCTGTTGTGCTTTCTGTATCCATTTGCGTTTCCTGTATTATTGTCAGCATCTCACTCCCCTCCACTTCACCTTCTTCCGAGGCACCCACATAGCCCGAGGTCCCCCCCAAAATCTGTGAGTCCCCAGTTCCTCCACCCAGCCCACTCCCCCCCTCCTCCTGAAAGCTCCCTCTTCTTATTGCTGAGTCCATACTGCTCCCTATTTCATTCGTCTTCTGTTCGATCTTCTCCCTTCTTGCGTTCTCCGTCTCTCCACCCTCCACCACGTCCTCTCCTCCATCATCTTCTTCTGGTCTCGGTGATACATCAGTCTCCACAAAGAGATCCTGGCTCCTCTCCTCATTCACAACCTCTCCACAGTTGCACTCGTCAGTTCTCATGCGACATCCTTCGCAAAATGCCCTTTCCTTTCCACCTACACATTCTCTTGCATAATGCCCTTGCTTCCCACACTTATAACATTTGAATTCAGGGCAGTCCTTCAAAATGTGACCAGGCTGAATACAGAGCCTACAAACTCTGACCTGCTTGTCATGAATGACTCTAAAGTACTCTCCTCCTTCAAGTGTGTCAAACCTTGTAGAGTACGGCAATGATTTCACAGTGTCCGTAAATTTCACTTTGCAGTATCTTGTTCCATCTGCTATCTCCGTCCCTGGCCAAACTCTCCTCCTGATTTCAGAGACTGCTGATACACCCCAGCTACCTAGCTTGGCCAATATAGCGTTGTCTTCCATATACACAGGCAAATTCATAAAAGAGACTATAAGTTCATTGGAAACCATGTCTCTTGCCATAATTCTTGTTTCTTTAATCATAAATCCATCCATTAAGCGCTCTTTTCCTTTTCCATTTCTCATCGTGACCTCATACTTTCTTTCTCCTTTTACTCTACATCCCACCACCTCTCCACACACCTCTTTAATCGCACGTAGTAATTCCATCGTCGTGACCCTATCTTCTCCCATCAACTCCACTGCCACCGTAAATTCTTTGCCATATTTCATCTCTCCTTCATCTCCATTTTTCTTCCGTTGAGCATTTTCTTTGTCTTTGTCCGTTCCATTAGCCATTGCCATGTTGTCCGTCATTGTAAAAAACCTTAACCCAAAAAACTCTCCCCCAAGCAGCAAAACTGCAAAGGGGGAAAAAACGAACCAAACTTAAACTTGTTCAAATGCCAAAAATCTAAATTATACTTCAAAAAACGTTGAAAATAACCAAAAAAGCTCTCAAGCAAACAAACACTCACTCACTCACGACTTAATTACCAACACCTGTCTCACTTTCCAAACAGGAAGTGCTCACTCAGGCTGGTATGGCCGTAAGCGAAGGGAACTCTCTTGGTACACTATATAAAGTCAATGTGCCGCTCATTCATCGGGAGACAGAGAAATGTCCACGTTGTGACACACTGACAAAGCTCAAACCTTGCTTACATTTCCTTTCCAGCCCATATATTTCACTCTTGTGGGGGGGGGGGCATATCCTATGTTCACACTTATGACAACTTCATGGACTAGGGCCCTATATAATACGGCGCGCCCACACGGAATCACGGAATCCAGACTTTAAACCGAAATTCAACAATATTCAAAAATGTTTTGAACTAAGGAGGAAATCAACAAAATCCTTTCAACTTGTTAGAAAATGCATTCATTTGCCCAAGAGAATCATTAGACATCATCAACAAAATGCATCAGTGATTCCTATTTCCACGCAACTTTCAGAAACAGCACAGGACTGCCCAGTTTCTGTGCGCATGCGTGCGGAGCGCGCGCAGGTCTACACTTTGTGTAGCCGTTAGCGTTGAGGCTAATGATTACCTTCTTCTGGTAGAGAAGGAAAGGCTTCCCACAAAAACCTTCTCAATGAAATGTTAACTGCAAAGTAGCCTATGCCAGCTTGGCAGAATTATATCATCATTATTTGCATCCATCCAGTGGCCATTTGTTTTGCAAACTCCGCAATCACATGAGCGCTACAGCAACACCGCTTAACCAAACAAAGGTCTCTTCCTGGCGCACACTTGCGTTTAAAGGGTAACTACACCCCAAAATCGATATGTCTTCAATTTTTCCCAGACCTCAAAAGTGGTCTCCTGCTAGGGTTTTAAATGTTGTCGTGGACATAGAACATCCAATCGTGTTATATTTCGATTAAAAAGGTGTGCTTTTGAGAGCGCAAACCTGGAGAAGCAGGGATAAACGGTAAACCGGGAAATGTAAACGGAGGAGAGGTTGGAATTTTTTTTTGGGGGGGGGGGGGGGGGTCAGGCAAAACATTGAAGGGATTTTAACAGGGCCCTAATGGACGACAGACATTGACAGTCTAAAAACAAATGCTGAATGTAGTGCCTACATTTCGAGGGAAACGCACTGTCCATGATTGGATTTGATCAGGGCAGGGCAGCACTAACAAACTGCATGTAGTCCAATAAAAAGACACAACATTATTAGGGCGATAAATAAAAGGCAGTTGCTCCACGCATGACACAAGAGTACCCTCTACTGGAGCAAAAAGCTTACAGCACCTGGTATTCCCAGGCGGTCTCCCATCCAAGTACTAACCAGGCCCGACCCTGCTTAGCTTCCGAGATCGGACGAGATCGGGCGTATTCAGGCTGGTATGGCCGTAAGCGAAGGGAACTCTCTTGGTACACTATATAAAGTCAATGTGCCGCTCATTCATCGGGAGACAGAGAAATGTCCACGTTGTGACACACTGACAAAGCTCAAACCTTGCTTACATTTCCTTTCCAGCCCATATATTTCACTCTTGTGGGGGGGGGGGCATATCCTATGTTCACACTTATGACAACTTCATGGACTAGGGCCCTATATAATACGGCGCGCCCACACGGAATCACGGAATCCAGACTTTAAACCGAAATTCAACAATATTCAAAAATGTTTTGAACTAAGGAGGAAATCAACAAAATCCTTTCAACTTGTTAGAAAATGCATTCATTTGCCCAAGAGAATCATTAGACATCATCAACAAAATGCATCAGTGATTCGTATTTCCACGCAACTTTCAGAAACAGCACAGGACTGCCCAGTTTCTGTGCGCATGCGTGCGGAGCGCGCGCAGGTCTACACTTTGTGTAGCCGTTAGCGTTGAGGCTAATGATTACCTTCTTCTGGTAGAGAAGGAAAGGCTTCCCACAAAAACCTTCTCAATGAAATGTTAACTGCAAAGTAGCCTATGCCAGCTTGGCAGAATTATATCATCATTATTTGCATCCATCCAGTGGCCATTTGTTTTGCAAACTCCGCAATCACATGAGCGCTACAGCAACACCGCTTAACCAAACAAAGGTCTCTTCCTGGCGCACACTTGCGTTTAAAGGGTAACTACACCCCAAAATCGATATGTCTTCAATTTTTCCCAGACCTCAAAAGTGGTCTCCTGCTAGGGTTTTAAATGTTGTCGTGGACATAGAACATCCAATCGTGTTATATTTCGATTAAAAAGGTGTGCTTTTGAGAGCGCAAACCTGGAGAAGCAGGGATAAACGGTAAACCGGGAAATGTAAACGGAGGAGAGGTTGGAATTTTTTTTGGGGGGGGGGGGGTCAGGCAAAACATTGAAGGGATTTTAACGGGCCCTAATGGACGACAGACATTGACAGTCTAAAAACAAATGCTGAATGTAGTGCCTACATTTCGAGGGAAACGCACTGTCCATGATTGGATTTGATCAGGGCAGGGCAGCACTAACAAACTGCATGTAGTCCAATAAAAAGACACAACATTATTAGGGCGATAAATAAAAGGCAGTTGCTCCACGCATGACACAAGAGTACCCTCTACTGGAGCAAAAAGCTTACAGCACCTGGTATTCCCAGGCGGTCTCCCATCCAAGTACTAACCAGGCCCGACCCTGCTTAGCTTCCGAGATCGGACGAGATCGGGCGTATTTTTTTTTTTTTTTTTTTTTTTTTTTATTATGAAAAATCGTACAATATTTGCAACATTCAGTCAGTAATAATTAAGGATGAACAATTCACCCTTTTAATAACATCAGAAGAGTAATAGAAGAAAACCAATTTAAAACACAGTCATTCACTAATTCCAATTAATAATTAAATGCAAGTTTCCCATTTGACATTATTTCAATAAAAGTACTCCCCCACACAAACAGTTTTTCAAAATTTCCTCCCCCGTATTTATATATTATCTCTGTATCATTTTCTAAAGTCCTCCTAAAAAGACCTTCCACACTCACACATTTCCCTTCATAATGACCCATATTCCTTCTTTGTCTTACAGCATATCTAGCATGACTTAAAACATAATTAACCAAATTAAAATTCAAAACTTTACTTTTCCCATTAATACCAAAAAGAAAGAATCTCCTCCATTCCACCCCATTAAAAATCTCCTCCCCCCAATGTTTTACTAAAAGCCCTTTTAAAAACTCATGAAAATCTTTTAACCTGCTACATTCAACGAAAAAGTGCATAAAATGTTCCACCCCCGTACCACAAATATCACATTCTCTTTTAATATCCCTATTTATTTGATGCAAAACCACATTTGTAAAAATCCTATTATGTTTCAATTTAAAATCATTGTCTTCACACTCTATAGAATTATATTTTACATTTACATTCTTCCATATTGATTTCACATCCATATTTGCAAACACCCTTGACCACACTTTTTCCGATGCAGGAACTTTTATCTCTTTTAAAATACATTTACTATAAACCATTTTAACTTTTAACCCTGATAAATCATGTTTCTCCCCATTACTTTCACAATATAAAACCGGTAAACCCCTAGATCTTTTAGCCACCTCTTTATTTATTAAAATCACCCACTCCCCAGGAATACATCCTAATATTTTCTTGTACATATTCTCCACTGTAGTTTTACTAATCTCTTCATCTATTTCAACCACATTATCATATATTGCCTGCAACGGAAGGAACCCAGGAATTACCTCATATACTATGTCACCTATCTGCCTCATCCCAGCCCTCATAAAGTATTTACAAAACAACGTCATATCTTTAGACTTGATCTTTGGATTTAAAAATATCGGCTGATTTAAAATGTTTTCTAAGATGGTACATTCATAAGAAATATTTGGTAAAAATTGCCCCCAAGCCCCAAACACTTCTTTATAAAACAACGGTATATTTTCTAACATTTCCTGTTTCACACACATCAATAAACCATTATCCCCAATCCTCCCAACCTTATTCAAATACTCTTTAAAAAACCTTTTCCACCCATAATCCAATTCACCATATAAATATTTCCTTACCATTTTCACTCTTATTGCTATTTTCCTTACCCTTAAATCCACCAACTTCAAACCCCCCTCCTCATAACCTGCAATCAAAGTTTTAAAAGCTATTTTCACCCCCTTCCCGTCCCATAAAAAATCAACTAAGATCTTATTCATTTCAGATAAAACCCATTCTGGCATATCCAAAACATTCATTACATAAATAAAAATTGACATCAACAAGGAATTTATCACAATGACTTTCCCTTTTAACTTCAAAGACCTCCCCCTCCACATATTTACTACCTTCCTAACTTTATTTATCACACCACTCCATGTCAAATCCCTAGCTTCTATTTCATTCACCCCTAAAAACACTCCTAACACCTTAAAATAATCTTTTACCACCTTAAAAGTAAAATTCCCCTCATTAATCTTCCCAATATACATTACAACTGACTTCTCCATATTAACCTTTGCCCCTGATGCTTGTCCATATACTTTAAAACACTCCATCACCCTTTTTACACTTCCCTCATCTCTAACTGTTATAGTGGTATCATCTGCGTATTGATGAATCAAACTAAAACCTCCTTGTGGAGTCTGTACACAATTTATAAGATGATCTTTTTTTAAAAATGCTGCTAAAGGTTCCACCGATAAAACAAATAATAAAGCTGATAAAGGGCATCCCTGTCTCACAGATCTCTCAAGAATAAAAGAATCAGTTAAAACCCCATTACACTTCACCCTACTTTTTGCCTTCTTATATAATAATTTTATCCATCCTATTATTCTATTACCAAAACCATATTTATCCATTACCCTAAACATAAAATCATGCTCTACCCTATCAAAGGCTTTATTTAAATCTATGCTTAAAACTATTCCCCCCATCTTATCATGATTCATTTTATTTATCACATCTCTAATCGTATTAATTGTATCGGCAATATCTCTACCAGGCACACTATAATTCTGTGTAGGTGCTATAATATCATTTAAAACTTGCTTCATTCTATTTGCCAGGATCTTAGCTAAAATCTTATAATCCGAATTTAACAAACTAATTGGCCTATAATTCTCCAGTTTCAATTTGCTCCCCTTATTTTTATATAAAATCGTTATCAGCCCTGTCACCATAGATTCTGAAACACTATTATTATCCTCCATATATTGATAAACTTCCAATAAAATAGGTGCTAAAAAACTTTCATATACTTTATAAAATTCTGCAATTATTCCATCCACACCAGGACTCTTATTTACTTGTAACCCCCTAATCGCATCTTTAACTTCATTCACTGTTATCTTCCCATCACACATTTGTTTATCCTCTACATTAATTTGCACATCCACACTATTCAATATCTCCTTTACACACCCCTCATCCACCTCCCCTTTCTTAAATAAATCCTTATAAAAATTCTGCACTGTTTCTAATATCTCTACATAATCATTAACAACTTCACCCTTTACATTTTCAATCTCTCTAATATATGTTCTCCTCTGTTTATTCTTCTCTAAACCAAGAAAAAATGAAGTACATTTCTCCCCCTCTAAAACATACTTTGCCCTACTTCTTATAATTGCACCCTTACACTTATCTATTTCATATTTACTCAATTTTGCTTTTAAATCTAAAAACGTTTCTACATTATAATTAGGTTCACTGTCACACTTCCCCATTTCTTCATCCAATCTAGCCCTCAACTCATTTTCTTCTCTTTTCATCCTTCCTCGCTTTTTCCTTGCATATCTTATACTAAAAACTTTTATTTTTTCCTTAACCTTGTCCCACCATAAACACTTATCATTCTCTTTCCGCTTATCCTCTATTTCACATGCTATCAAAGATTTAAGGTGTTTCCCATATTCCTCATCTTCTAAATACCCTGCATTCATACACCATATCCCACCCCCTGTTCTTTCCTCATCTAAACCCACTGAAAATGTTAAACCTGCATGATCACTAAAAGTTGTAAAAACATACTTAATAGCTTTCATAAAATTCCTCAAACCTTCTTTTACTAAAACCAGATCAATCCTAGTTTGTTTCAAAACCCCTAAAACCACCTGCCTTCTAGAAAATTCTCTTTTGTCTGGATTTTCCTCTCTCCACATATCAATCATTCCTTTTTCTAACATCATCTTCTTTAAAACCCCCCTAGATACATCACTTCTAAAAATAGCTCCCCTTGTCATATCCAGTCTATCCATTTTAATATTAAAATCCCCAACTACAATACAGTTCCCCTCACACCATTTCCCTAATTCTAAAAATAAATCTTTGCGCTCTATTTCAGTATTAGGAGCATAAATATTTATAATTCTAAAAACCATATTCATATATTCAAAATCTAAAATTAAAATCCTCCCGTTATTATCATTATATATATGTTTCACATTCTCTACTACATCCTTCCTCAATAAAATTGCAACACCACTTGAATTCCCCCTACCATTGTTAACAAAAATAAAATCTCTCCATATTTTTCTTACTTCTAAAATACATACGTTGTCCCAATGTGTTTCTTGAAGACATAAAATATCGGAATTCTCCATTTTTACAATTCTTTGAAATTTTTCCATTGTTCTTAAACCGTTTGCATTGATTGACATAAAATTAACCATTCCAATAAATAGTAAAAATAATACATATTTTCTCATTTACCTCTATCTGTTGTCATGTTTTCTTCCTTTTCTATCCTTTTTCGCCTCCGCCACCGCTTTCCTCTTCCTGTAGCCCTCCCATTTTCTGTCAATCTGTTCCATGTCATCTGAATCTGAAATGGATTCTAAATCCATCTCTTCCACGTAACTTAAACTCTTCTTTCTAGTGCCTGTTGTGCTTTCTGTATCCATTTGCGTTTCCTGTATTATTGTCAGCATCTCACTCCCCTCCACTTCACCTTCTTCCGAGGCACCCACATAGCCCGAGGTCCCCCCCAAAATCTGTGAGTCCCCAGTTCCTCCACCCAGCCCACTCCCCCCCTCCTCCTGAAAGCTCCCTCTTCTTATTGCTGAGTCCATACTGCTCCCTATTTCATTCGTCTTCTGTTCGATCTTCTCCCTTCTTGCGTTCTCCGTCTCTCCACCCTCCACCACGTCCTCTCCTCCATCATCTTCTTCTGGTCTCGGTGATACATCAGTCTCCACAAAGAGATCCTGGCTCCTCTCCTCATTCACAACCTCTCCACAGTTGCACTCGTCAGTTCTCATGCGACATCCTTCGCAAAATGCCCTTTCCTTTCCACCTACACATTCTCTTGCATAATGCCCTTGCTTCCCACACTTATAACATTTGAATTCAGGGCAGTCCTTCAAAATGTGACCAGGCTGAATACAGAGCCTACAAACTCTGACCTGCTTGTCATGAATGACTCTAAAGTACTCTCCTCCTTCAAGTGTGTCAAACCTTGTAGAGTACGGCAATGATTTCACAGTGTCCGTAAATTTCACTTTGCAGTATCTTGTTCCATCTGCTATCTCCGTCCCTGGCCAAACTCTCCTCCTGATTTCAGAGACTGCTGATACACCCCAGCTACCTAGCTTGGCCAATATAGCGTTGTCTTCCATATACACAGGCAAATTCATAAAAGAGACTATAAGTTCATTGGAAACCATGTCTCTTGCCATAATTCTTGTTTCTTTAATCATAAATCCATCCATTAAGCGCTCTTTTCCTTTTCCATTTCTCATCGTGACCTCATACTTTCTTTCTCCTTTTACTCTACATCCCACCACCTCTCCACACACCTCTTTAATCGCACGTAGTAATTCCATCGTCGTGACCCTATCTTCTCCCATCAACTCCACTGCCACCGTAAATTCTTTGCCATATTTCATCTCTCCTTCATCTCCATTTTTCTTCCGTTGAGCATTTTCTTTGTCTTTGTCCGTTCCATTAGCCATTGCCATGTTGTCCGTCATTGTAAAAAACCTTAACCCAAAAAACTCTCCCCCAAGCAGCAAAACTGCAAAGGGGGAAAAAACGAACCAAACTTAAACTTGTTCAAATGCCAAAAATCTAAATTATACTTCAAAAAACGTTGAAAATAACCAAAAAAGCTCTCAAGCAAACAAACACTCACTCACTCACGACTTAATTACCAACACC
Source organism: Oncorhynchus clarkii lewisi (assembly GCF_045791955.1). Taxonomy (NCBI): domain Eukaryota; kingdom Metazoa; phylum Chordata; class Actinopteri; order Salmoniformes; family Salmonidae; genus Oncorhynchus; species Oncorhynchus clarkii. The sequence goes on along the minus strand of NW_027258317.1, from coordinate 62,799 downwards.
TGTCTCACTTTCCAAACAGGAAATGCGTATTCAGGCTGGTATGGCCGTAAGCGAAGGGAACTCTCTTGGTACACTATATAAAGTCAATGTGCCGCTCATTCATCGGGAGACAGAGAAATGTCCACGTTGTGACACACTGACAAAGCTCAAACCTTGCTTACATTTCCTTTCCAGCCCATATATTTCACTCTTGTGGGGGGGGGGGGCATATCCTATGTTCACACTTATGACAACTTCATGGACTAGGGCCCTATATAATACGGCGCGCCCACACGGAATCACGGAATCCAGACTTTAAACCGAAATTCAACAATATTCAAAAATGTTTTGAACTAAGGAGGAAATCAACAAAATCCTTTCAACTTGTTAGAAAATGCATTCATTTGCCCAAGAGAATCATTAGACATCATCAACAAAATGCATCAGTGATTCGTATTTCCACGCAACTTTCAGAAACAGCACAGGACTGCCCAGTTTCTGTGCGCATGCGTGCGGAGCGCGCGCAGGTCTACACTTTGTGTAGCCGTTAGCGTTGAGGCTAATGATTACCTTCTTCTGGTAGAGAAGGAAAGGCTTCCCACAAAAACCTTCTCAATGAAATGTTAACTGCAAAGTAGCCTATGCCAGCTTGGCAGAATTATATCATCATTATTTGCATCCATCCAGTGGCCATTTGTTTTGCAAACTCCGCAATCACATGAGCGCTACAGCAACACCGCTTAACCAAACAAAGGTCTCTTCCTGGCGCACACTTGCGTTTAAAGGGTAACTACACCCCAAAATCGATATGTCTTCAATTTTTCCCAGACCTCAAAAGTGGTCTCCTGCTAGGGTTTTAAATGTTGTCGTGGACATAGAACATCCAATCGTGTTATATTTCGATTAAAAAGGTGTGCTTTTGAGAGCGCAAACCTGGAGAAGCAGGGATAAACGGTAAACCGGGAAATGTAAACAGAGGAGAGGTTGGAATTTTTTTTTGGGGGGGGGGGGTCAGGCAAAACATTGAAGGGATTTTAACGGGCCCTAATGGACGACAGACATTGACAGTCTAAAAACAAATGCTGAATGTAGTGCCTACATTTCGAGGGAAACGCACTGTCCATGATTGGATTTGATCAGGGCAGGGCAGCACTAACAAACTGCATGTAGTCCAATAAAAAGACACAACATTATTAGGGCGATAAATAAAAGGCAGTTGCTCCACGCATGACACAAGAGTACCCTCTACTGGAGCAAAAAGCTTACAGCACCTGGTATTCCCAGGCGGTCTCCCATCCAAGTACTAACCAGGCCCGACCCTGCTTAGCTTCCGAGATCGGACGAGATCGGGCGTATTCAGGCTGGTATGGCCGTAAGCGAAGGGAACTCTCTTGGTACACTATATAAAGTCAATGTGCCGCTCATTCATCGGGAGACAGAGAAATGTCCACGTTGTGACACACTGACAAAGCTCAAACCTTGCTTACATTTCCTTTCCAGCCCATATATTTCACTCTTGTGGGGGGGGGGGGCATATCCTATGTTCACACTTATGACAACTTCATGGACTAGGGCCCTATATAATACGGCGCGCCCACACGGAATCACGGAATCCAGACTTTAAACCGAAATTCAACAATATTCAAAAATGTTTTGAACTAAGGAGGAAATCAACAAAATCCTTTCAACTTGTTAGAAAATGCATTCATTTGCCCAAGAGAATCATTAGACATCATCAACAAAATGCATCAGTGATTCGTATTTCCACGCAACTTTCAGAAACAGCACAGGACTGCCCAGTTTCTGTGCGCATGCGTGCGGAGCGCGCGCAGGTCTACACTTTGTGTAGCCGTTAGCGTTGAGGCTAATGATTACCTTCTTCTGGTAGAGAAGGAAAGGCTTCCCACAAAAACCTTCTCAATGAAATGTTAACTGCAAAGTAGCCTATGCCAGCTTGGCAGAATTATATCATCATTATTTGCATCCATCCAGTGGCCATTTGTTTTGCAAACTCCGCAATCACATGAGCGCTACAGCAACACCGCTTAACCAAACAAAGGTCTCTTCCTGGCGCACACTTGCGTTTAAAGGGTAACTACACCCCAAAATCGATATGTCTTCAATTTTTCCCAGACCTCAAAAGTGGTCTCCTGCTAGGGTTTTAAATGTTGTCGTGGACATAGAACATCCAATCGTGTTATATTTCGATTAAAAAGGTGTGCTTTTGAGAGCGCAAACCTGGAGAAGCAGGGATAAACGGTAAACCGGGAAATGTAAACAGAGGAGAGGTTGGAATTTTTTTTTGGGGGGGGGGGGGGGGTCAGGCAAAACATTGAAGGGATTTTAACGGGCCCTAATGGACGACAGACATTGACAGTCTAAAAACAAATGCTGAATGTAGTGCCTACATTTCGAGGGAAACGCACTGTCCATGATTGGATTTGATCAGGGCAGGGCAGCACTAACAAACTGCATGTAGTCCAATAAAAAGACACAACATTATTAGGGCGATAAATAAAAGGCAGTTGCTCCACGCATGACACAAGAGTACCCTCTACTGGAGCAAAAAGCTTACAGCACCTGGTATTCCCAGGCGGTCTCCCATCCAAGTACTAACCAGGCCCGACCCTGCTTAGCTTCCGAGATCGGACGAGATCGGGTGTATTCAGGCTGGTATGGCCGTAAGCGAAGGGAACTCTCTTGGTACACTATATAAAGTCAATGTGCCGCTCATTCATCGGGAGACAGAGAAATGTCCACGTTGTGACACACTGACAAAGCTCAAACCTTGCTTACATTTCCTTTCCAGCCCATATATTTCACTCTTGTGGGGGGCATATCCTATGTTCACACTTATGACAACTTCATGGACTAGGGCCCTATATAATACGGCGCGCCCACACGGAATCACGGAATCCAGACTTTAAACCGAAATTCAACAATATTCAAAAATGTTTTGAACTAAGGAGGAAATCAACAAAATCCTTTCAACTTGTTAGAAAATGCATTCATTTGCCCAAGAGAATCATTAGACATCATCAACAAAATGCATCAGTGATTCGTATTTCCACGCAACTTTCAGAAACAGCACAGGACTGCCCAGTTTCTGTGCGCATGCGTGCGGAGCGCGCGCAGGTCTACACTTTGTGTAGCCGTTAGCGTTGAGGCTAATGATTACCTTCTTCTGGTAGAGAAGGAAAGGCTTCCCACAAAAACCTTCTCAATGAAATGTTAACTGCAAAGTAGCCTATGCCAGCTTGGCAGAATTATATCATCATTATTTGCATCCATCCAGTGGCCATTTGTTTTGCAAACTCCGCAATCACATGAGCGCTACAGCAACACCGCTTAACCAAACAAAGGTCTCTTCCTGGCGCACACTTGCGTTTAAAGGGTAACTACACCCCAAAATCGATATGTCTTCAATTTTTCCCAGACCTCAAAAGTGGTCTCCTGCTAGGGTTTTAAATGTTGTCGTGGACATAGAACATCCAATCGTGTTATATTTCGATTAAAAAGGTGTGCTTTTGAGAGCGCAAACCTGGAGAAGCAGGGATAAACGGTAAACCGGGAAATGTAAACAGAGGAGAGGTTGGAATTTTTTTTGGGGGGGGGGGGTCAGGCAAAACATTGAAGGGATTTTAACGGGCCCTAATGGACGACAGACATTGACAGTCTAAAAACAAATGCTGAATGTAGTGCCTACATTTCGAGGGAAACGCACTGTCCATGATTGGATTTGATCAGGGCAGGGCAGCACTAACAAACTGCATGTAGTCCAATAAAAAGACACAACATTATTAGGGCGATAAATAAAAGGCAGTTGCTCCACGCATGACACAAGAGTACCCTCTACTGGAGCAAAAAGCTTACAGCACCTGGTATTCCCAGGCGGTCTCCCATCCAAGTACTAACCAGGCCCGACCCTGCTTAGCTTCCGAGATCGGACGAGATCGGGTGTATTCAGGCTGGTATGGCCGTAAGCGAAGGGAACTCTCTTGGTACACTATATAAAGTCAATGTGCCGCTCATTCATCGGGAGACAGAGAAATGTCCACGTTGTGACACACTGACAAAGCTCAAACCTTGCTTACATTTCCTTTCCAGCCCATATATTTCACTCTTGTGGGGGGCATATCCTATGTTCACACTTATGACAACTTCATGGACTAGGGCCCTATATAATACGGCGCGCCCACACGGAATCACGGAATCCAGACTTTAAACCGAAATTCAACAATATTCAAAAATGTTTTGAACTAAGGAGGAAATCAACAAAATCCTTTCAACTTGTTAGAAAATGCATTCATTTGCCCAAGAGAATCATTAGACATCATCAACAAAATGCATCAGTGATTCCTATTTCCACGCAACTTTCAGAAACAGCACAGGACTGCCCAGTTTCTGTGCGCATGCGTGCGGAGCGCGCGCAGGTCTACACTTTGTGTAGCCGTTAGCGTTGAGGCTAATGATTACCTTCTTCTGGTAGAGAAGGAAAGGCTTCCCACAAAAACCTTCTCAATGAAATGTTAACTGCAAAGTAGCCTATGCCAGCTTGGCAGAATTATATCATCATTATTTGCATCCATCCAGTGGCCATTTGTTTTGCAAACTCCGCAATCACATGAGCGCTACAGCAACACCGCTTAACCAAACAAAGGTCTCTTCCTGGCGCACACTTGCGTTTAAAGGGTAACTACACCCCAAAATCGATATGTCTTCAATTTTTCCCAGACCTCAAAAGTGGTCTCCTGCTAGGGTTTTAAATGTTGTCGTGGACATAGAACATCCAATCGTGTTATATTTCGATTAAAAAGGTGTGCTTTTGAGAGCGCAAACCTGGAGAAGCAGGGATAAACGGTAAACCGGGAAATGTAAACAGAGGAGAGGTTGGAATTTTTTTTTTGGGGGGGGGGGGGGGGGGGGGTCAGGCAAAACATTGAAGGGATTTTAACGGGCCCTAATGGACGACAGACATTGACAGTCTAAAAACAAATGCTGAATGTAGTGCCTACATTTCGAGGGAAACGCACTGTCCATGATTGGATTTGATCAGGGCAGGGCAGCACTAACAAACTGCATGTAGTCCAATAAAAAGACACAACATTATTAGGGCGATAAATAAAAGGCAGTTGCTCCACGCATGACACAAGAGTACCCTCTACTGGAGCAAAAAGCTTACAGCACCTGGTATTCCCAGGCGGTCTCCCATCCAAGTACTAACCAGGCCCGACCCTGCTTAGCTTCCGAGATCGGACGAGATCGGGCGTATTTTTTTTTTTTTTTTTTTTTTTTATTATGAAAAATCGTACAATATTTGCAACATTCAGTCAGTAATAATTAAGGATGAACAATTCACCCTTTTAATAACATCAGAAGAGTAATAGAAGAAAACCAATTTAAAACACAGTCATTCACTAATTCCAATTAATAATTAAATGCAAGTTTCCCATTTGACATTATTTCAATAAAAGTACTCCCCCACACAAACAGTTTTTCAAAATTTCCTCCCCCGTATTTATATATTATCTCTGTATCATTTTCTAAAGTCCTCCTAAAAAGACCTTCCACACTCACACATTTCCCTTCATAATGACCCATATTCCTTCTTTGTCTTACAGCATATCTAGCATGACTTAAAACATAATTAACCAAATTAAAATTCAAAACTTTACTTTTCCCATTAATACCAAAAAGAAAGAATCTCCTCCATTCCACCCCATTAAAAATCTCCTCCCCCCAATGTTTTACTAAAAGCCCTTTTAAAAACTCATGAAAATCTTTTAACCTGCTACATTCAACGAAAAAGTGCATAAAATGTTCCACCCCCGTACCACAAATATCACATTCTCTTTTAATATCCCTATTTATTTGATGCAAAACCACATTTGTAAAAATCCTATTATGTTTCAATTTAAAATCATTGTCTTCACACTCTATAGAATTATATTTTACATTTACATTCTTCCATATTGATTTCACATCCATATTTGCAAACACCCTTGACCACACTTTTTCCGATGCAGGAACTTTTATCTCTTTTAAAATACATTTACTATAAACCATTTTAACTTTTAACCCTGATAAATCATGTTTCTCCCCATTACTTTCACAATATAAAACCGGTAAACCCCTAGATCTTTTAGCCACCTCTTTATTTATTAAAATCACCCACTCCCCAGGAATACATCCTAATATTTTCTTGTACATATTCTCCACTGTAGTTTTACTAATCTCTTCATCTATTTCAACCACATTATCATATATTGCCTGCAACGGAAGGAACCCAGGAATTACCTCATATACTATGTCACCTATCTGCCTCATCCCAGCCCTCATAAAGTATTTACAAAACAACGTCATATCTTTAGACTTGATCTTTGGATTTAAAAATATCGGCTGATTTAAAATGTTTTCTAAGATGGTACATTCATAAGAAATATTTGGTAAAAATTGCCCCCAAGCCCCAAACACTTCTTTATAAAACAACGGTATATTTTCTAACATTTCCTGTTTCACACACATCAATAAACCATTATCCCCAATCCTCCCAACCTTATTCAAATACTCTTTAAAAAACCTTTTCCACCCATAATCCAATTCACCATATAAATATTTCCTTACCATTTTCACTCTTATTGCTATTTTCCTTACCCTTAAATCCACCAACTTCAAACCCCCCTCCTCATAACCTGCAATCAAAGTTTTAAAAGCTATTTTCACCCCCTTCCCGTCCCATAAAAAATCAACTAAGATCTTATTCATTTCAGATAAAACCCATTCTGGCATATCCAAAACATTCATTACATAAATAAAAATTGACATCAACAAGGAATTTATCACAATGACTTTCCCTTTTAACTTCAAAGACCTCCCCCTCCACATATTTACTACCTTCCTAACTTTATTTATCACACCACTCCATGTCAAATCCCTAGCTTCTATTTCATTCACCCCTAAAAACACTCCTAACACCTTAAAATAATCTTTTACCACCTTAAAAGTAAAATTCCCCTCATTAATCTTCCCAATATACATTACAACTGACTTCTCCATATTAACCTTTGCCCCTGATGCTTGTCCATATACTTTAAAACACTCCATCACCCTTTTTACACTTCCCTCATCTCTAACTGTTATAGTGGTATCATCTGCGTATTGATGAATCAAACTAAAACCTCCTTGTGGAGTCTGTACACAATTTATAAGATGATCTTTTTTTAAAAATGCTGCTAAAGGTTCCACCGATAAAACAAATAATAAAGCTGATAAAGGGCATCCCTGTCTCACAGATCTCTCAAGAATAAAAGAATCAGTTAAAACCCCATTACACTTCACCCTACTTTTTGCCTTCTTATATAATAATTTTATCCATCCTATTATTCTATTACCAAAACCATATTTATCCATTACCCTAAACATAAAATCATGCTCTACCCTATCAAAGGCTTTATTTAAATCTATGCTTAAAACTATTCCCCCCATCTTATCATGATTCATTTTATTTATCACATCTCTAATCGTATTAATTGTATCGGCAATATCTCTACCAGGCACACTATAATTCTGTGTAGGTGCTATAATATCATTTAAAACTTGCTTCATTCTATTTGCCAGGATCTTAGCTAAAATCTTATAATCCGAATTTAACAAACTAATTGGCCTATAATTCTCCAGTTTCAATTTGCTCCCCTTATTTTTATATAAAATCGTTATCAGCCCTGTCACCATAGATTCTGAAACACTATTATTATCCTCCATATATTGATAAACTTCCAATAAAATAGGTGCTAAAAAACTTTCATATACTTTATAAAATTCTGCAATTATTCCATCCACACCAGGACTCTTATTTACTTGTAACCCCCTAATCGCATCTTTAACTTCATTCACTGTTATCTTCCCATCACACATTTGTTTATCCTCTACATTAATTTGCACATCCACACTATTCAATATCTCCTTTACACACCCCTCATCCACCTCCCCTTTCTTAAATAAATCCTTATAAAAATTCTGCACTGTTTCTAATATCTCTACATAATCATTAACAACTTCACCCTTTACATTTTCAATCTCTCTAATATATGTTCTCCTCTGTTTATTCTTCTCTAAACCAAGAAAAAATGAAGTACATTTCTCCCCCTCTAAAACATACTTTGCCCTACTTCTTATAATTGCACCCTTACACTTATCTATTTCATATTTACTCAATTTTGCTTTTAAATCTAAAAACGTTTCTACATTATAATTAGGTTCACTGTCACACTTCCCCATTTCTTCATCCAATCTAGCCCTCAACTCATTTTCTTCTCTTTTCATCCTTCCTCGCTTTTTCCTTGCATATCTTATACTAAAAACTTTTATTTTTTCCTTAACCTTGTCCCACCATAAACACTTATCATTCTCTTTCCGCTTATCCTCTATTTCACATGCTATCAAAGATTTAAGGTGTTTCCCATATTCCTCATCTTCTAAATACCCTGCATTCATACACCATATCCCACCCCCTGTTCTTTCCTCATCTAAACCCACTGAAAATGTTAAACCTGCATGATCACTAAAAGTTGTAAAAACATACTTAATAGCTTTCATAAAATTCCTCAAACCTTCTTTTACTAAAACCAGATCAATCCTAGTTTGTTTCAAAACCCCTAAAACCACCTGCCTTCTAGAAAATTCTCTTTTGTCTGGATTTTCCTCTCTCCACATATCAATCATTCCTTTTTCTAACATCATCTTCTTTAAAACCCCCCTAGATACATCACTTCTAAAAATAGCTCCCCTTGTCATATCCAGTCTATCCATTTTAATATTAAAATCCCCAACTACAATACAGTTCCCCTCACACCATTTCCCTAATTCTAAAAATAAATCTTTGCGCTCTATTTCAGTATTAGGAGCATAAATATTTATAATTCTAAAAACCATATTCATATATTCAAAATCTAAAATTAAAATCCTCCCGTTATTATCATTATATATATGTTTCACATTCTCTACTACATCCTTCCTCAATAAAATTGCAACACCACTTGAATTCCCCCTACCATTGTTAACAAAAATAAAATCTCTCCATATTTTTCTTACTTCTAAAATACATACGTTGTCCCAATGTGTTTCTTGAAGACATAAAATATCGGAATTCTCCATTTTTACAATTCTTTGAAATTTTTCCATTGTTCTTAAACCGTTTGCATTGATTGACATAAAATTAACCATTCCAATAAATAGTAAAAATAATACATATTTTCTCATTTACCTCTATCTGTTGTCATGTTTTCTTCCTTTTCTATCCTTTTTCGCCTCCGCCACCGCTTTCCTCTTCCTGTAGCCCTCCCATTTTCTGTCAATCTGTTCCATGTCATCTGAATCTGAAATGGATTCTAAATCCATCTCTTCCACGTAACTTAAACTCTTCTTTCTAGTGCCTGTTGTGCTTTCTGTATCCATTTGCGTTTCCTGTATTATTGTCAGCATCTCACTCCCCTCCACTTCACCTTCTTCCGAGGCACCCACATAGCCCGAGGTCCCCCCCAAAATCTGTGAGTCCCCAGTTCCTCCACCCAGCCCACTCCCCCCCTCCTCCTGAAAGCTCCCTCTTCTTATTGCTGAGTCCATACTGCTCCCTATTTCATTCGTCTTCTGTTCGATCTTCTCCCTTCTTGCGTTCTCCGTCTCTCCACCCTCCACCACGTCCTCTCCTCCATCATCTTCTTCTGGTCTCGGTGATACATCAGTCTCCACAAAGAGATCCTGGCTCCTCTCCTCATTCACAACCTCTCCACAGTTGCACTCGTCAGTTCTCATGCGACATCCTTCGCAAAATGCCCTTTCCTTTCCACCTACACATTCTCTTGCATAATGCCCTTGCTTCCCACACTTATAACATTTGAATTCAGGGCAGTCCTTCAAAATGTGACCAGGCTGAATACAGAGCCTACAAACTCTGACCTGCTTGTCATGAATGACTCTAAAGTACTCTCCTCCTTCAAGTGTGTCAAACCTTGTAGAGTACGGCAATGATTTCACAGTGTCCGTAAATTTCACTTTGCAGTATCTTGTTCCATCTGCTATCTCCGTCCCTGGCCAAACTCTCCTCCTGATTTCAGAGACTGCTGATACACCCCAGCTACCTAGCTTGGCCAATATAGCGTTGTCTTCCATATACACAGGCAAATTCATAAAAGAGACTATAAGTTCATTGGAAACCATGTCTCTTGCCATAATTCTTGTTTCTTTAATCATAAATCCATCCATTAAGCGCTCTTTTCCTTTTCCATTTCTCATCGTGACCTCATACTTTCTTTTCTCCTTTTACTCTACATCCCACCACCTCTCCACACACCTCTTTAATCGCACGTAGTAATTCCATCGTCGTGACCCTATCTTCTCCCATCAACTCCACTGCCACCGTAAATTCTTTGCCATATTTCATCTCTCCTTCATCTCCATTTTTCTTCCGTTGAGCATTTTCTTTGTCTTTGTCCGTTCCATTAGCCATTGCCATGTTGTCCGTCATTGTAAAAAACCTTAACCCAAAAAACTCTCCCCCAAGCAGCAAAACTGCAAAGGGGGAAAAAACGAACCAAACTTAAACTTGTTCAAATGCCAAAAATCTAAATTATACTTCAAAAAACGTTGAAAATAACCAAAAAAGCTCTCAAGCAAACAAACACTCACTCACTCACGACTTAATTACCAACACCTGTCTCACTTTCCAAACAGGAAGTGCTCACTCAGGCTGGTATGGCCGTAAGCGAAGGGAACTCTCTTGGTACACTATATAAAGTCAATGTGCCGCTCATTCATCGGGAGACAGAGAAATGTCCACGTTGTGACACACTGACAAAGCTCAAACCTTGCTTACATTTCCTTTCCAGCCCATATATTTCACTCTTGTGGGGGGGGGGGGGGGGGCATATCCTATGTTCACACTTATGACAACTTCATGGACTAGGGCCCTATATAATACGGCGCGCCCACACGGAATCACGGAATCCAGACTTTAAACCGAAATTCAACAATATTCAAAAATGTTTTGAACTAAGGAGGAAATCAACAAAATCCTTTCAACTTGTTAGAAAATGCATTCATTTGCCCAAGAGAATCATTAGACATCATCAACAAAATGCATCAGTGATTCCTATTTCCACGCAACTTTCAGAAACAGCACAGGACTGCCCAGTTTCTGTGCGCATGCGTGCGGAGCGCGCGCAGGTCTACACTTTGTGTAGCCGTTAGCGTTGAGGCTAATGATTACCTTCTTCTGGTAGAGAAGGAAAGGCTTCCCACAAAAACCTTCTCAATGAAATGTTAACTGCAAAGTAGCCTATGCCAGCTTGGCAGAATTATATCATCATTATTTGCATCCATCCAGTGGCCATTTGTTTTGCAAACTCCGCAATCACATGAGCGCTACAGCAACACCGCTTAACCAAACAAAGGTCTCTTCCTGGCGCACACTTGCGTTTAAAGGGTAACTACACCCCAAAATCGATATGTCTTCAATTTTTCCCAGACCTCAAAAGTGGTCTCCTGCTAGGGTTTTAAATGTTGTCGTGGACATAGAACATCCAATCGTGTTATATTTCGATTAAAAAGGTGTGCTTTTGAGAGCGCAAACCTGGAGAAGCAGGGATAAACGGTAAACCGGGAAATGTAAACAGAGGAGAGGTTGGAATTTTTTTTTGGGGGGGGGGGGGGTCAGGCAAAACATTGAAGGGATTTTAACGGGCCCTAATGGACGACAGACATTGACAGTCTAAAAACAAATGCTGAATGTAGTGCCTACATTTCGAGGGAAACGCACTGTCCATGATTGGATTTGATCAGGGCAGGGCAGCACTAACAAACTGCATGTAGTCCAATAAAAAGACACAACATTATTAGGGCGATAAATAAAAGGCAGTTGCTCCACGCATGACACAAGAGTACCCTCTACTGGAGCAAAAAGCTTACAGCACCTGGTATTCCCAGGCGGTCTCCCATCCAAGTACTAACCAGGCCCGACCCTGCTTAGCTTCCGAGATCGGACGAGATCGGGCGTATTCAGGCTGGTATGGCCGTAAGCGAAGGGAACTCTCTTGGTACACTATATAAAGTCAATGTGCCGCTCATTCATCGGGAGACAGAGAAATGTCCACGTTGTGACACACTGACAAAGCTCAAACCTTGCTTACATTTCCTTTCCAGCCCATATATTTCACTCTTGTGGGGGGGGGGGGGGGGGGGGGGGGGCATATCCTATGTTCACACTTATGACAACTTCATGGACTAGGGCCCTATATAATACGGCGCGCCCACACGGAATCACGGAATCCAGACTTTAAACCGAAATTCAACAATATTCAAAAATGTTTTGAACTAAGGAGGAAATCAACAAAATCCTTTCAACTTGTTAGAAAATGCATTCATTTGCCCAAGAGAATCATTAGACATCAACAAAATGCATCAGTGATTCGTATTTCCACGCAACTTTCAGAAACAGCACAGGACTGCCCAGTTTCTGTGCGCATGCGTGCGGAGCGCGCGCAGGTCTACACTTTGTGTAGCCGTTAGCGTTGAGGCTAATGATTACCTTCTTCTGGTAGAGAAGGAAAGGCTTCCCACAAAAACCTTCTCAATGAAATGTTAACTGCAAAGTAGCCTATGCCAGCTTGGCAGAATTATATCATCATTATTTGCATCCATCCAGTGGCCATTTGTTTTGCAAACTCCGCAATCACATGAGCGCTACAGCAACACCGCTTAACCAAACAAAGGTCTCTTCCTGGCGCACACTTGCGTTTAAAGGGTAACTACACCCCAAAATCGATATGTCTTCAATTTTTCCCAGACCTCAAAAGTGGTCTCCTGCTAGGGTTTTAAATGTTGTCGTGGACATAGAACATCCAATCGTGTTATATTTCGATTAAAAAGGTGTGCTTTTGAGAGCGCAAACCTGGAGAAGCAGGGATAAACGGTAAACCGGGAAATGTAAACGGAGGAGAGGTTGGAATTTTTTTTTGGGGGGGGGGGGGGGGGGGGGGGGGGGGGTCAGGCAAAACATTGAAGGGATTTTACAGGGCCCTAATGGACGACAGACATTGACAGTCTAAAAACAAATGCTGAATGTAGTGCCTACATTTCGAGGGAAACGCACTGTCCATGATTGGATTTGATCAGGGCAGGGCAGCACTAACAAACTGCATGTAGTCCAATAAAAAGACACAACATTATTAGGGCGATAAATAAAAGGCAGTTGCTCCACGCATGACACAAGAGTACCCTCTACTGGAGCAAAAAGCTTACAGCACCTGGTATTCCCAGGCGGTCTCCCATCCAAGTACTAACCAGGCCCGACCCTGCTTAGCTTCCGAGATCGGACGAGATCGGGCGTATTCAGGCTGGTATGGCCGTAAGCGAAGGGAACTCTCTTGGTACACTATATAAAGTCAATGTGCCGCTCATTCATCGGGAGACAGAGAAATGTCCACGTTGTGACACACTGACAAAGCTCAAACCTTGCTTACATTTCCTTTCCAGCCCATATATTTCACTCTTGTGGGGGGGGGGGGGGGGAGGGCATATCCTATGTTCACACTTATGACAACTTCATGGACTAGGGCCCTATATAATACGGCGCGCCCACACGGAATCACGGAATCCAGACTTTAAACCGAAATTCAACAATATTCAAAAATGTTTTGAACTAAGGAGGAAATCAACAAAATCCTTTCAACTTGTTAGAAAATGCATTCATTTGCCCAAGAGAATCATTAGACATCATCAACAAAATGCATCAGTGATTCGTATTTCCACGCAACTTTCAGAAACAGCACAGGACTGCCCAGTTTCTGTGCGCATGCGTGCGGAGCGCGCGCAGGTCTACACTTTGTGTAGCCGTTAGCGTTGAGGCTAATGATTACCTTCTTCTGGTAGAGAAGGAAAGGCTTCCCACAAAAACCTTCTCAATGAAATGTTAACTGCAAAGTAGCCTATGCCAGCTTGGCAGAATTATATCATCATTATTTGCATCCATCCAGTGGCCATTTGTTTTGCAAACTCCGCAATCACATGAGCGCTACAGCAACACCGCTTAACCAAACAAAGGTCTCTTCCTGGCGCACACTTGCGTTTAAAGGGTAACTACACCCCAAAATCGATATGTCTTCAATTTTTCCCAGACCTCAAAAGTGGTCTCCTGCTAGGGTTTTAAATGTTGTCGTGGACATAGAACATCCAATCGTGTTATATTTCGATTAAAAAGGTGTGCTTTTGAGAGCGCAAACCTGGAGAAGCAGGGATAAACGGTAAACCGGGAAATGTAAACGGAGGAGAGGTTGGAATTTTTTTTGGGGGGGGGGGGGGGGGGGGGGGGTCAGGCAAAACATTGAAGGGATTTTAACGGGCCCTAATGGACGACAGACATTGACAGTCTAAAAACAAATGCTGAATGTAGTGCCTACATTTCGAGGGAAACGCACTGTCCATGATTGGATTTGATCAGGGCAGGGCAGCACTAACAAACTGCATGTAGTCCAATAAAAAGACACAACATTATTAGGGCGATAAATAAAAGGCAGTTGCTCCACGCATGACACAAGAGTACCCTCTACTGGAGCAAAAAGCTTACAGCACCTGGTATTCCCAGGCGGTCTCCCATCCAAGTACTAACCAGGCCCGACCCTGCTTAGCTTCCGAGATCGGACGAGATCGGGCGTATTCAGGCTGGTATGGCCGTAAGCGAAGGGAACTCTCTTGGTACACTATATAAAGTCAATGTGCCGCTCATTCATCGGGAGACAGAGAAATGTCCACGTTGTGACACACTGACAAAGCTCAAACCTTGCTTACATTTCCTTTCCAGCCCATATATTTCACTCTTGTGGGGGGGGGGGGGGGGGCATATCCTATGTTCACACTTATGACAACTTCATGGACTAGGGCCCTATATAATACGGCGCGCCCACACGGAATCACGGAATCCAGACTTTAAACCGAAATTCAACAATATTCAAAAATGTTTTGAACTAAGGAGGAAATCAACAAAATCCTTTCAACTTGTTAGAAAATGCATTCATTTGCCCAAGAGAATCATTAGACATCAACAAAATGCATCAGTGATTCGTATTTCCACGCAACTTTCAGAAACAGCACAGGACTGCCCAGTTTCTGTGCGCATGCGTGCGGAGCGCGCGCAGGTCTACACTTTGTGTAGCCGTTAGCGTTGAGGCTAATGATTACCTTCTTCTGGTAGAGAAGGAAAGGCTTCCCACAAAAACCTTCTCAATGAAATGTTAACTGCAAAGTAGCCTATGCCAGCTTGGCAGAATTATATCATCATTATTTGCATCCATCCAGTGGCCATTTGTTTTGCAAACTCCGCAATCACATGAGCGCTACAGCAACACCGCTTAACCAAACAAAGGTCTCTTCCTGGCGCACACTTGCGTTTAAAGGGTAACTACACCCCAAAATCGATATGTCTTCAATTTTTCCCAGACCTCAAAAGTGGTCTCCTGCTAGGGTTTTAAATGTTGTCGTGGACATAGAACATCCAATCGTGTTATATTTCGATTAAAAAGGTGTGCTTTTGAGAGCGCAAACCTGGAGAAGCAGGGATAAACGGTAAACCGGGAAATGTAAACGGAGGAGAGGTTGGAATTTTTTTTTGGGGGGGGGGGGGGGGGGTCAGGCAAAACATTGAAGGGATTTTAACGGGCCCTAATGGACGACAGACATTGACAGTCTAAAAACAAATGCTGAATGTAGTGCCTACATTTCGAGGGAAACGCACTGTCCATGATTGGATTTGATCAGGGCAGGGCAGCACTAACAAACTGCATGTAGTCCAATAAAAAGACACAACATTATTAGGGCGATAAATAAAAGGCAGTTGCTCCACGCATGACACAAGAGTACCCTCTACTGGAGCAAAAAGCTTACAGCACCTGGTATTCCCAGGCGGTCTCCCATCCAAGTACTAACCAGGCCCGACCCTGCTTAGCAAGGGAACTCTCTTGGTACACTATATAAAGTCAATGTGCCGCTCATTCATCGGGAGACAGAGAAATGTCCACGTTGTGACACACTGACAAAGCTCAAACCTTGCTTACATTTCCTTTCCAGCCCATATATTTCACTCTTGTGGGGGGGGGGGGGGGGCGGAGGGCATATCCTATGTTCACACTTATGACAACTTCATGGACTAGGGCCCTATATAATACGGCGCGCCCACACGGAATCACGGAATCCAGACTTTAAACCGAAATTCAACAATATTCAAAAATGTTTTGAACTAAGGAGGAAATCAACAAAATCCTTTCAACTTGTTAGAAAATGCATTCATTTGCCCAAGAGAATCATTAGACATCAACAAAATGCATCAGTGATTCGTATTTCCACGCAACTTTCAGAAACAGCACAGGACTGCCCAGTTTCTGTGCGCATGCGTGCGGAGCGCGCGCAGGTCTACACTTTGTGTAGCCGTTAGCGTTGAGGCTAATGATTACCTTCTTCTGGTAGAGAAGGAAAGGCTTCCCACAAAAACCTTCTCAATGAAATGTTAACTGCAAAGTAGCCTATGCCAGCTTGGCAGAATTATATCATCATTATTTGCATCCATCCAGTGGCCATTTGTTTTGCAAACTCCGCAATCACATGAGCGCTACAGCAACACCGCTTAACCAAACAAAGGTCTCTTCCTGGCGCACACTTGCGTTTAAAGGGTAACTACACCCCAAAATCGATATGTCTTCAATTTTTCCCAGACCTCAAAAGTGGTCTCCTGCTAGGGTTTTAAATGTTGTCGTGGACATAGAACATCCAATCGTGTTATATTTCGATTAAAAAGGTGTGCTTTTGAGAGCGCAAACCTGGAGAAGCAGGGATAAACGGTAAACCGGGAAATGTAAACGGAGGAGAGGTTGGAATTTTTTTTTGGGGGGGGGGGGGTCAGGCAAAACATTGAAGGGATTTTAACGGGCCCTAATGGACGACAGACATTGACAGTCTAAAAACAAATGCTGAATGTAGTGCCTACATTTCGAGGGAAACGCACTGTCCATGATTGGATTTGATCAGGGCAGGGCAGCACTAACAAACTGCATGTAGTCCAATAAAAAGACACAACATTATTAGGGCGATAAATAAAAGGCAGTTGCTCCACGCATGACACAAGAGTACCCTCTACTGGAGCAAAAAGCTTACAGCACCTGGTATTCCCAGGCGGTCTCCCATCCAAGTACTAACCAGGCCCGACCCTGCTTAGCTTCCGAGATCGGACGAGATCGGGCGTATTTTTTTTTTTTTTTTTAATTAAGGATGAACAATTCACCCTTTTAATAACATCAGAAGAGTAATAGAAGAAAACCAATTTAAAACACAGTCATTCACTAATTCCAATTAATAATTAAATGCAAGTTTCCCATTTGACATTATTTCAATAAAAGTACTCCCCCACACAAACAGTTTTTCAAAATTTCCTCCCCCGTATTTATATATTATCTCTGTATCATTTTCTAAAGTCCTCCTAAAAAGACCTTCCACACTCACACATTTCCCTTCATAATGACCCATATTCCTTCTTTGTCTTACAGCATATCTAGCATGACTTAAAACATAATTAACCAAATTAAAATTCAAAACTTTACTTTTCCCATTAATACCAAAAAGAAAGAATCTCCTCCATTCCACCCCATTAAAAATCTCCTCCCCCCAATGTTTTACTAAAAGCCCTTTTAAAAACTCATGAAAATCTTTTAACCTGCTACATTCAACGAAAAAGTGCATAAAATGTTCCACCCCCGTACCACAAATATCACATTCTCTTTTAATATCCCTATTTATTTGATGCAAAACCACATTTGTAAAAATCCTATTATGTTTCAATTTAAAATCATTGTCTTCACACTCTATAGAATTATATTTTACATTTACATTCTTCCATATTGATTTCACATCCATATTTGCAAACACCCTTGACCACACTTTTTCCGATGCAGGAACTTTTATCTCTTTTAAAATACATTTACTATAAACCATTTTAACTTTTAACCCTGATAAATCATGTTTCTCCCCATTACTTTCACAATATAAAACCGGTAAACCCCTAGATCTTTTAGCCACCTCTTTATTTATTAAAATCACCCACTCCCCAGGAATACATCCTAATATTTTCTTGTACATATTCTCCACTGTAGTTTTACTAATCTCTTCATCTATTTCAACCACATTATCATATATTGCCTGCAACGGAAGGAACCCAGGAATTACCTCATATACTATGTCACCTATCTGCCTCATCCCAGCCCTCATAAAGTATTTACAAAACAACGTCATATCTTTAGACTTGATCTTTGGATTTAAAAATATCGGCTGATTTAAAATGTTTTCTAAGATGGTACATTCATAAGAAATATTTGGTAAAAATTGCCCCCAAGCCCCAAACACTTCTTTATAAAACAACGGTATATTTTCTAACATTTCCTGTTTCACACACATCAATAAACCATTATCCCCAATCCTCCCAACCTTATTCAAATACTCTTTAAAAAACCTTTTCCACCCATAATCCAATTCACCATATAAATATTTCCTTACCATTTTCACTCTTATTGCTATTTTCCTTACCCTTAAATCCACCAACTTCAAACCCCCCTCCTCATAACCTGCAATCAAAGTTTTAAAAGCTATTTTCACCCCCTTCCCGTCCCATAAAAAATCAACTAAGATCTTATTCATTTCAGATAAAACCCATTCTGGCATATCCAAAACATTCATTACATAAATAAAAATTGACATCAACAAGGAATTTATCACAATGACTTTCCCTTTTAACTTCAAAGACCTCCCCCTCCACATATTTACTACCTTCCTAACTTTATTTATCACACCACTCCATGTCAAATCCCTAGCTTCTATTTCATTCACCCCTAAAAACACTCCTAACACCTTAAAATAATCTTTTACCACCTTAAAAGTAAAATTCCCCTCATTAATCTTCCCAATATACATTACAACTGACTTCTCCATATTAACCTTTGCCCCTGATGCTTGTCCATATACTTTAAAACACTCCATCACCCTTTTTACACTTCCCTCATCTCTAACTGTTATAGTGGTATCATCTGCGTATTGATGAATCAAACTAAAACCTCCTTGTGGAGTCTGTACACAATTTATAAGATGATCTTTTTTTAAAAATGCTGCTAAAGGTTCCACCGATAAAACAAATAATAAAGCTGATAAAGGGCATCCCTGTCTCACAGATCTCTCAAGAATAAAAGAATCAGTTAAAACCCCATTACACTTCACCCTACTTTTTGCCTTCTTATATAATAATTTTATCCATCCTATTATTCTATTACCAAAACCATATTTATCCATTACCCTAAACATAAAATCATGCTCTACCCTATCAAAGGCTTTATTTAAATCTATGCTTAAAACTATTCCCCCCATCTTATCATGATTCATTTTATTTATCACATCTCTAATCGTATTAATTGTATCGGCAATATCTCTACCAGGCACACTATAATTCTGTGTAGGTGCTATAATATCATTTAAAACTTGCTTCATTCTATTTGCCAGGATCTTAGCTAAAATCTTATAATCCGAATTTAACAAACTAATTGGCCTATAATTCTCCAGTTTCAATTTGCTCCCCTTATTTTTATATAAAATCGTTATCAGCCCTGTCACCATAGATTCTGAAACACTATTATTATCCTCCATATATTGATAAACTTCCAATAAAATAGGTGCTAAAAAACTTTCATATACTTTATAAAATTCTGCAATTATTCCATCCACACCAGGACTCTTATTTACTTGTAACCCCCTAATCGCATCTTTAACTTCATTCACTGTTATCTTCCCATCACACATTTGTTTATCCTCTACATTAATTTGCACATCCACACTATTCAATATCTCCTTTACACACCCCTCATCCACCTCCCCTTTCTTAAATAAATCCTTATAAAAATTCTGCACTGTTTCTAATATCTCTACATAATCATTAACAACTTCACCCTTTACATTTTCAATCTCTCTAATATATGTTCTCCTCTGTTTATTCTTCTCTAAACCAAGAAAAAATGAAGTACATTTCTCCCCCTCTAAAACATACTTTGCCCTACTTCTTATAATTGCACCCTTACACTTATCTATTTCATATTTACTCAATTTTGCTTTTAAATCTAAAAACGTTTCTACATTATAATTAGGTTCACTGTCACACTTCCCCATTTCTTCATCCAATCTAGCCCTCAACTCATTTTCTTCTCTTTTCATCCTTCCTCGCTTTTTCCTTGCATATCTTATACTAAAAACTTTTATTTTTTCCTTAACCTTGTCCCACCATAAACACTTATCATTCTCTTTCCGCTTATCCTCTATTTCACATGCTATCAAAGATTTAAGGTGTTTCCCATATTCCTCATCTTCTAAATACCCTGCATTCATACACCATATCCCACCCCCTGTTCTTTCCTCATCTAAACCCACTGAAAATGTTAAACCTGCATGATCACTAAAAGTTGTAAAAACATACTTAATAGCTTTCATAAAATTCCTCAAACCTTCTTTTACTAAAACCAGATCAATCCTAGTTTGTTTCAAAACCCCTAAAACCACCTGCCTTCTAGAAAATTCTCTTTTGTCTGGATTTTCCTCTCTCCACATATCAATCATTCCTTTTTCTAACATCATCTTCTTTAAAACCCCCCTAGATACATCACTTCTAAAAATAGCTCCCCTTGTCATATCCAGTCTATCCATTTTAATATTAAAATCCCCAACTACAATACAGTTCCCCTCACACCATTTCCCTAATTCTAAAAATAAATCTTTGCGCTCTATTTCAGTATTAGGAGCATAAATATTTATAATTCTAAAAACCATATTCATATATTCAAAATCTAAAATTAAAATCCTCCCGTTATTATCATTATATATATGTTTCACATTCTCTACTACATCCTTCCTCAATAAAATTGCAACACCACTTGAATTCCCCCTACCATTGTTAACAAAAATAAAATCTCTCCATATTTTTCTTACTTCTAAAATACATACGTTGTCCCAATGTGTTTCTTGAAGACATAAAATATCGGAATTCTCCATTTTTACAATTCTTTGAAATTTTTCCATTGTTCTTAAACCGTTTGCATTGATTGACATAAAATTAACCATTCCAATAAATAGTAAAAATAATACATATTTTCTCATTTACCTCTATCTGTTGTCATGTTTTCTTCCTTTTCTATCCTTTTTCGCCTCCGCCACCGCTTTCCTCTTCCTGTAGCCCTCCCATTTTCTGTCAATCTGTTCCATGTCATCTGAATCTGAAATGGATTCTAAATCCATCTCTTCCACGTAACTTAAACTCTTCTTTCTAGTGCCTGTTGTGCTTTCTGTATCCATTTGCGTTTCCTGTATTATTGTCAGCATCTCACTCCCCTCCACTTCACCTTCTTCCGAGGCACCCACATAGCCCGAGGTCCCCCCCAAAATCTGTGAGTCCCCAGTTCCTCCACCCAGCCCACTCCCCCCCTCCTCCTGAAAGCTCCCTCTTCTTATTGCTGAGTCCATACTGCTCCCTATTTCATTCGTCTTCTGTTCGATCTTCTCCCTTCTTGCGTTCTCCGTCTCTCCACCCTCCACCACGTCCTCTCCTCCATCATCTTCTTCTGGTCTCGGTGATACATCAGTCTCCACAAAGAGATCCTGGCTCCTCTCCTCATTCACAACCTCTCCACAGTTGCACTCGTCAGTTCTCATGCGACATCCTTCGCAAAATGCCCTTTCCTTTCCACCTACACATTCTCTTGCATAATGCCCTTGCTTCCCACACTTATAACATTTGAATTCAGGGCAGTCCTTCAAAATGTGACCAGGCTGAATACAGAGCCTACAAACTCTGACCTGCTTGTCATGAATGACTCTAAAGTACTCTCCTCCTTCAAGTGTGTCAAACCTTGTAGAGTACGGCAATGATTTCACAGTGTCCGTAAATTTCACTTTGCAGTATCTTGTTCCATCTGCTATCTCCGTCCCTGGCCAAACTCTCCTCCTGATTTCAGAGACTGCTGATACACCCCAGCTACCTAGCTTGGCCAATATAGCGTTGTCTTCCATATACACAGGCAAATTCATAAAAGAGACTATAAGTTCATTGGAAACCATGTCTCTTGCCATAATTCTTGTTTCTTTAATCATAAATCCATCCATTAAGCGCTCTTTTCCTTTTCCATTTCTCATCGTGACCTCATACTTTCTTTCTCCTTTTACTCTACATCCCACCACCTCTCCACACACCTCTTTAATCGCACGTAGTAATTCCATCGTCGTGACCCTATCTTCTCCCATCAACTCCACTGCCACCGTAAATTCTTTGCCATATTTCATCTCTCCTTCATCTCCATTTTTCTTCCGTTGAGCATTTTCTTTGTCTTTGTCCGTTCCATTAGCCATTGCCATGTTGTCCGTCATTGTAAAAAACCTTAACCCAAAAAACTCTCCCCCAAGCAGCAAAACTGCAAAGGGGGAAAAAACGAACCAAACTTAAACTTGTTCAAATGCCAAAAATCTAAATTATACTTCAAAAAACGTTGAAAATAACCAAAAAAGCTCTCAAGCAAACAAACACTCACTCACTCACGACTTAATTACCAACACCTGTCTCACTTTCCAAACAGGAAGTGCTCACTCAGGCTGGTATGGCCGTAAGCGAAGGGAACTCTCTTGGTACACTATATAAAGTCAATGTGCCGCTCATTCATCGGGAGACAGAGAAATGTCCACGTTGTGACACACTGACAAAGCTCAAACCTTGCTTACATTTCCTTTCCAGCCCATATATTTCACTCTTGTGGGGGGCATATCCTATGTTCACACTTATGACAACTTCATGGACTAGGGCCCTATATAATACGGCGCGCCCACACGGAATCACGGAATCCAGACTTTAAACCGAAATTCAACAATATTCAAAAATGTTTTGAACTAAGGAGGAAATCAACTAAATCCTTTCAACTTGTTAGAAAATGCATTCATTTGCCCAAGAGAATCATTAGACATCAACAAAATGCATCAGTGATTCGTATTTCCACGCAACTTTCAGAAACAGCACAGGACTGCCCAGTTTCTGTGCGCATGCGTGCGGAGCGCGCGCAGGTCTACACTTTGTGTAGCCGTTAGCGTTGAGGCTAATGATTACCTTCTTCTGGTAGAGAAGGAAAGGCTTCCCACAAAAACCTTCTCAATGAAATGTTAACTGCAAAGTAGCCTATGCCAGCTTGGCAGAATTATATCATCATTATTTGCATCCATCCAGTGGCCATTTGTTTTGCAAACTCCGCAATCACATGAGCGCTACAGCAACACCGCTTAACCAAACAAAGGTCTCTTCCTGGCGCACACTTGCGTTTAAAGGGTAACTACACCCCAAAATCGATATGTCTTCAATTTTTCCCAGACCTCAAAAGTGGTCTCCTGCTAGGGTTTTAAATGTTGTCGTGGACATAGAACATCCAATCGTGTTATATTTCGATTAAAAAGGTGTGCTTTTGAGAGCGCAAACCTGGAGAAGCAGGGATAAACGGTAAACCGGGAAATGTAAACGGAGGAGAGGTTGGAATTTTTTTTTGGGGGGGGGGGGGGGGTCAGGCAAAACATTGAAGGGATTTTACAGGGCCCTAATGGACGACAGACATTGACAGTCTAAAAACAAATGCTGAATGTAGTGCCTACATTTCGAGGGAAACGCACTGTCCATGATTGGATTTGATCAGGGCAGGGCAGCACTAACAAACTGCATGTAGTCCAATAAAAAGACACAACATTATTAGGGCGATAAATAAAAGGCAGTTGCTCCACGCATGACACAAGAGTACCCTCTACTGGAGCAAAAAGCTTACAGCACCTGGTATTCCCAGGCGGTCTCCCATCCAAGTACTAACCAGGCCCGACCCTGCTTAGCTTCCGAGATCGGACGAGATCGGGCGTATTCAATGGCCGTAAGGAACTCTCTTGGTACACTATATAAAGTCAATGTGCCGCTCATTCATCGGGAGACAGAGAAATGTCCACGTTGTGACACACTGACAAAGCTCAAACCTTGCTTACATTTCCTTTCCAGCCCATATATTTCACTCTTGTGGGGGGGGGGGGGGGGCGGAGGGCATATCCTATGTTCACACTTATGACAACTTCATGGACTAGGGCCCTATATAATACGGCGCGCCCACACGGAATCACGGAATCCAGACTTTAAACCGAAATTCAACAATATTCAAAAATGTTTTGAACTAAGGAGGAAATCAACAAAATCCTTTCAACTTGTTAGAAAATGCATTCATTTGCCCAAGAGAATCATTAGACATCAACAAAATGCATCAGTGATTCCTATTTCCACGCAACTTTCAGAAACAGCACAGGACTGCCCAGTTTCTGTGCGCATGCGTGCGGAGCGCGCGCAGGTCTACACTTTGTGTAGCCGTTAGCGTTGAGGCTAATGATTACCTTCTTCTGGTAGAGAAGGAAAGGCTTCCCACAAAAACCTTCTCAATGAAATGTTAACTGCAAAGTAGCCTATGCCAGCTTGGCAGAATTATATCATCATTATTTGCATCCATCCAGTGGCCATTTGTTTTGCAAACTCCGCAATCACATGAGCGCTACAGCAACACCGCTTAACCAAACAAAGGTCTCTTCCTGGCGCACACTTGCGTTTAAAGGGTAACTACACCCCAAAATCGATATGTCTTCAATTTTTCCCAGACCTCAAAAGTGGTCTCCTGCTAGGGTTTTAAATGTTGTCGTGGACATAGAACATCCAATCGTGTTATATTTCGATTAAAAAGGTGTGCTTTTGAGAGCGCAAACCTGGAGAAGCAGGGATAAACGGTAAACCGGGAAATGTAAACGGAGGAGAGGTTGGAATTTTTTTTGGGGGGGGGGGGGGGGTCAGGCAAAACATTGAAGGGATTTTAACGGGCCCTAATGGACGACAGACATTGACAGTCTAAAAACAAATGCTGAATGTAGTGCCTACATTTCGAGGGAAACGCACTGTCCATGATTGGATTTGATCAGGGCAGGGCAGCACTAACAAACTGCATGTAGTCCAATAAAAAGACACAACATTATTAGGGCGATAAATAAAAGGCAGTTGCTCCACGCATGACACAAGAGTACCCTCTACTGGAGCAAAAAGCTTACAGCACCTGGTATTCCCAGGCGGTCTCCCATCCAAGTACTAACCAGGCCCGACCCTGCTTAGCTTCCGAGATCGGACGAGATCGGGCGTATTCAGGCTGGTATGGCCGTAAGCGAAGGGAACTCTCTTGGTACACTATATAAAGTCAATGTGCCGCTCATTCATCGGGAGACAGAGAAATGTCCACGTTGTGACACACTGACAAAGCTCAAACCTTGCTTACATTTCCTTTCCAGCCCATATATTTCACTCTTGTGGGGGGCATATCCTATGTTCACACTTATGACAACTTCATGGACTAGGGCCCTATATAATACGGCGCGCCCACACGGAATCACGGAATCCAGACTTTAAACCGAAATTCAACAATATTCAAAAATGTTTTGAACTAAGGAGGAAATCAACTAAATCCTTTCAACTTGTTAGAAAATGCATTCATTTGCCCAAGAGAATCATTAGACATCATCAACAAAATGCATCAGTGATTCCTATTTCCACGCAACTTTCAGAAACAGCACAGGACTGCCCAGTTTCTGTGCGCATGCGTGCGGAGCGCGCGCAGGTCTACACTTTGTGTAGCCGTTAGCGTTGAGGCTAATGATTACCTTCTTCTGGTAGAGAAGGAAAGGCTTCCCACAAAAACCTTCTCAATGAAATGTTAACTGCAAAGTAGCCTATGCCAGCTTGGCAGAATTATATCATCATTATTTGCATCCATCCAGTGGCCATTTGTTTTGCAAACTCCGCAATCACATGAGCGCTACAGCAACACCGCTTAACCAAACAAAGGTCTCTTCCTGGCGCACACTTGCGTTTAAAGGGTAACTACACCCCAAAATCGATATGTCTTCAATTTTTCCCAGACCTCAAAAGTGGTCTCCTGCTAGGGTTTTAAATGTTGTCGTGGACATAGAACATCCAATCGTGTTATATTTCGATTAAAAAGGTGTGCTTTTGAGAGCGCAAACCTGGAGAAGCAGGGATAAACGGTAAACCGGGAAATGTAAACGGAGGAGAGGTTGGAATTTTTTTTTGGGGGGGGGGGGGGGGGTCAGGCAAAACATTGAAGGGATTTTAACGGGCCCTAATGGACGACAGACATTGACAGTCTAAAAACAAATGCTGAATGTAGTGCCTACATTTCGAGGGAAACGCACTGTCCATGATTGGATTTGATCAGGGCAGGGCAGCACTAACAAACTGCATGTAGTCCAATAAAAAGACACAACATTATTAGGGCGATAAATAAAAGGCAGTTGCTCCACGCATGACACAAGAGTACCCTCTACTGGAGCAAAAAGCTTACAGCACCTGGTATTCCCAGGCGGTCTCCCATCCAAGTACTAACCAGGCCCGACCCTGCTTAGCTTCCGAGATCGGACGAGATCGGGCGTATTTTTTTTTTTTATTTTTATTTTTTTTTTTTTATTATGAAAAATCGTACAATATTTGCAACATTCCGTCAGTAATAATTAAGGATGAACAATTCACCCTTTTAATAACATCAGAAGAGTAATAGAAGAAAACCAATTTATAACACAGTCATTCACTAATTCCAATTAATAATTAAATGCAAGTTTCCCATTT
Source organism: Oncorhynchus clarkii lewisi (assembly GCF_045791955.1). Lineage (NCBI taxonomy): Eukaryota > Metazoa > Chordata > Actinopteri > Salmoniformes > Salmonidae > Oncorhynchus > Oncorhynchus clarkii. Next base: position 36,023 of record NW_027258317.1, on the reverse strand, counting down.
GACATTATTTCAATAAAAGTACTCCCCCACACAAACAGTTTTTCAAAATTTCCTCCCCCGTATTTATATATTATCTCTGTATCATTTTCTAAAGTCCTCCTAAAAAGACCTTCCACACTCACACATTTCCCTTCATAATGACCCATATTCCTTCTTTGTCTTACAGCATATCTAGCATGACTTAAAACATAATTAACCAAATTAAAATTCAAAACTTTACTTTTCCCATTAATACCAAAAAGAAAGAATCTCCTCCATTCCACCCCATTAAAAATCTCCTCCCCCCAATGTTTTACTAAAAGCCCTTTTAAAAACTCATGAAAATCTTTTAACCTGCTACATTCAACGAAAAAGTGCATAAAATGTTCCACCCCCGTACCACAAATATCACATTCTCTTTTAATATCCCTATTTATTTGATGCAAAACCACATTTGTAAAAATCCTATTATGTTTCAATTTAAAATCATTGTCTTCACACTCTATAGAATTATATTTTACATTTACATTCTTCCATATTGATTTCACATCCATATTTGCAAACACCCTTGACCACACTTTTTCCGATGCAGGAACTTTTATCTCTTTTAAAATACATTTACTATAAACCATTTTAACTTTTAACCCTGATAAATCATGTTTCTCCCCATTACTTTCACAATATAAAACCGGTAAACCCCTAGATCTTTTAGCCACCTCTTTATTTATTAAAATCACCCACTCCCCAGGAATACATCCTAATATTTTCTTGTACATATTCTCCACTGTAGTTTTACTAATCTCTTCATCTATTTCAACCACATTATCATATATTGCCTGCAACGGAAGGAACCCAGGAATTACCTCATATACTATGTCACCTATCTGCCTCATCCCAGCCCTCATAAAGTATTTACAAAACAACGTCATATCTTTAGACTTGATCTTTGGATTTAAAAATATCGGCTGATTTAAAATGTTTTCTAAGATGGTACATTCATAAGAAATATTTGGTAAAAATTGCCCCCAAGCCCCAAACACTTCTTTATAAAACAACGGTATATTTTCTAACATTTCCTGTTTCACACACATCAATAAACCATTATCCCCAATCCTCCCAACCTTATTCAAATACTCTTTAAAAAACCTTTTCCACCCATAATCCAATTCACCATATAAATATTTCCTTACCATTTTCACTCTTATTGCTATTTTCCTTACCCTTAAATCCACCAACTTCAAACCCCCCTCCTCATAACCTGCAATCAAAGTTTTAAAAGCTATTTTCACCCCCTTCCCGTCCCATAAAAAATCAACTAAGATCTTATTCATTTCAGATAAAACCCATTCTGGCATATCCAAAACATTCATTACATAAATAAAAATTGACATCAACAAGGAATTTATCACAATGACTTTCCCTTTTAACTTCAAAGACCTCCCCCTCCACATATTTACTACCTTCCTAACTTTATTTATCACACCACTCCATGTCAAATCCCTAGCTTCTATTTCATTCACCCCTAAAAACACTCCTAACACCTTAAAATAATCTTTTACCACCTTAAAAGTAAAATTCCCCTCATTAATCTTCCCAATATACATTACAACTGACTTCTCCATATTAACCTTTGCCCCTGATGCTTGTCCATATACTTTAAAACACTCCATCACCCTTTTTACACTTCCCTCATCTCTAACTGTTATAGTGGTATCATCTGCGTATTGATGAATCAAACTAAAACCTCCTTGTGGAGTCTGTACACAATTTATAAGATGATCTTTTTTTAAAAATGCTGCTAAAGGTTCCACCGATAAAACAAATAATAAAGCTGATAAAGGGCATCCCTGTCTCACAGATCTCTCAAGAATAAAAGAATCAGTTAAAACCCCATTACACTTCACCCTACTTTTTGCCTTCTTATATAATAATTTTATCCATCCTATTATTCTATTACCAAAACCATATTTATCCATTACCCTAAACATAAAATCATGCTCTACCCTATCAAAGGCTTTATTTAAATCTATGCTTAAAACTATTCCCCCCATCTTATCATGATTCATTTTATTTATCACATCTCTAATCGTATTAATTGTATCGGCAATATCTCTACCAGGCACACTATAATTCTGTGTAGGTGCTATAATATCATTTAAAACTTGCTTCATTCTATTTGCCAGGATCTTAGCTAAAATCTTATAATCCGAATTTAACAAACTAATTGGCCTATAATTCTCCAGTTTCAATTTGCTCCCCTTATTTTTATATAAAATCGTTATCAGCCCTGTCACCATAGATTCTGAAACACTATTATTATCCTCCATATATTGATAAACTTCCAATAAAATAGGTGCTAAAAAACTTTCATATACTTTATAAAATTCTGCAATTATTCCATCCACACCAGGACTCTTATTTACTTGTAACCCCCTAATCGCATCTTTAACTTCATTCACTGTTATCTTCCCATCACACATTTGTTTATCCTCTACATTAATTTGCACATCCACACTATTCAATATCTCCTTTACACACCCCTCATCCACCTCCCCTTTCTTAAATAAATCCTTATAAAAATTCTGCACTGTTTCTAATATCTCTACATAATCATTAACAACTTCACCCTTTACATTTTCAATCTCTCTAATATATGTTCTCCTCTGTTTATTCTTCTCTAAACCAAGAAAAAATGAAGTACATTTCTCCCCCTCTAAAACATACTTTGCCCTACTTCTTATAATTGCACCCTTACACTTATCTATTTCATATTTACTCAATTTTGCTTTTAAATCTAAAAACGTTTCTACATTATAATTAGGTTCACTGTCACACTTCCCCATTTCTTCATCCAATCTAGCCCTCAACTCATTTTCTTCTCTTTTCATCCTTCCTCGCTTTTTCCTTGCATATCTTATACTAAAAACTTTTATTTTTTCCTTAACCTTGTCCCACCATAAACATTTATCATTCTCTTTCCGCTTATCCTCTATTTCACATGCTATCAAAGATTTAAGGTGTTTCCCATATTCCTCATCTTCTAAATACCCTGCATTCATACACCATATCCCACCCCCTGTTCTTTCCTCATCTAAACCCACTGAAAATGTTAAACCTGCATGATCACTAAAAGTTGTAAAAACATACTTAATAGCTTTCATAAAATTCCTCAAACCTTCTTTTACTAAAACCAGATCAATCCTAGTTTGTTTCAAAACCCCTAAAACCACCTGCCTTCTAGAAAATTCTCTTTTGTCTGGATTTTCCTCTCTCCACATATCAATCATTCCTTTTTCTAACATCATCTTCTTTAAAACCCCCCTAGATACATCACTTCTAAAAATAGCTCCCCTTGTCATATCCAGTCTATCCATTTTAATATTAAAATCCCCAACTACAATACAGTTCCCCTCACACCATTTCCCTAATTCTAAAAATAAATCTTTGCGCTCTATTTCAGTATTAGGAGCATAAATATTTATAATTCTAAAAACCATATTCATATATTCAAAATCTAAAATTAAAATCCTCCCGTTATTATCATTATATATATGTTTCACATTCTCTACTACATCCTTCCTCAATAAAATTGCAACACCACTTGAATTCCCCCTACCATTGTTAACAAAAATAAAATCTCTCCATATTTTTCTTACTTCTAAAATACATACGTTGTCCCAATGTGTTTCTTGAAGACATAAAATATCGGAATTCTCCATTTTTACAATTCTTTGAAATTTTTCCATTGTTCTTAAACCGTTTGCATTGATTGACATAAAATTAACCATTCCAATAAATAGTAAAAATAATACATATTTTCTCATTTACCTCTATCTGTTGTCATGTTTTCTTCCTTTTCTATCCTTTTTCGCCTCCGCCACCGCTTTCCTCTTCCTGTAGCCCTCCCATTTTCTGTCAATCTGTTCCATGTCATCTGAATCTGAAATGGATTCTAAATCCATCTCTTCCACGTAACTTAAACTCTTCTTTCTAGTGCCTGTTGTGCTTTCTGTATCCATTTGCGTTTCCTGTATTATTGTCAGCATCTCACTCCCCTCCACTTCACCTTCTTCCGAGGCACCCACATAGCCCGAGGTCCCCCCCAAAATCTGTGAGTCCCCAGTTCCTCCACCCAGCCCACTCCCCCCCTCCTCCTGAAAGCTCCCTCTTCTTATTGCTGAGTCCATACTGCTCCCTATTTCATTCGTCTTCTGTTCGATCTTCTCCCTTCTTGCGTTCTCCGTCTCTCCACCCTCCACCACGTCCTCTCCTCCATCATCTTCTTCTGGTCTCGGTGATACATCAGTCTCCACAAAGAGATCCTGGCTCCTCTCCTCATTCACAACCTCTCCACAGTTGCACTCGTCAGTTCTCATGCGACATCCTTCGCAAAATGCCCTTTCCTTTCCACCTACACATTCTCTTGCATAATGCCCTTGCTTCCCACACTTATAACATTTGAATTCAGGGCAGTCCTTCAAAATGTGACCAGGCTGAATACAGAGCCTACAAACTCTGACCTGCTTGTCATGAATGACTCTAAAGTACTCTCCTCCTTCAAGTGTGTCAAACCTTGTAGAGTACGGCAATGATTTCACAGTGTCCGTAAATTTCACTTTGCAGTATCTTGTTCCATCTGCTATCTCCGTCCCTGGCCAAACTCTCCTCCTGATTTCAGAGACTGCTGATACACCCCAGCTACCTAGCTTGGCCAATATAGCGTTGTCTTCCATATACACAGGCAAATTCATAAAAGAGACTATAAGTTCATTGGAAACCATGTCTCTTGCCATAATTCTTGTTTCTTTAATCATAAATCCATCCATTAAGCGCTCTTTTCCTTTTCCATTTCTCATCGTGACCTCATACTTTCTTTCTCCTTTTACTCTACATCCCACCACCTCTCCACACACCTCTTTAATCGCACGTAGTAATTCCATCGTCGTGACCCTATCTTCTCCCATCAACTCCACTGCCACCGTAAATTCTTTGCCATATTTCATCTCTCCTTCATCTCCATTTTTCTTCCGTTGAGCATTTTCTTTGTCTTTGTCCGTTCCATTAGCCATTGCCATGTTGTCCGTCATTGTAAAAAACCTTAACCCAAAAAACTCTCCCCCAAGCAGCAAAACTGCAAAGGGGGAAAAAACGAACCAAACTTAAACTTGTTCAAATGCCAAAAATCTAAATTATACTTCAAAAAACGTTGAAAATAACCAAAAAAGCTCTCAAGCAAACAAACACTCACTCACTCACGACTTAATTACCAACACCTGTCTCACTTTCCAAACAGGAAGTGCTCACTCAGGCTGGTATGGCCGTAAGCGAAGGGAACTCTCTTGGTACACTATATAAAGTCAATGTGCCGCTCATTCATCGGGAGACAGAGAAATGTCCACGTTGTGACACACTGACAAAGCTCAAACCTTGCTTACATTTCCTTTCCAGCCCATATATTTCACTCTTGTGGGGGGGGGGGGGGGGGCATATCCTATGTTCACACTTATGACAACTTCATGGACTAGGGCCCTATATAATACGGCGCGCCCACACGGAATCACGGAATCCAGACTTTAAACCGAAATTCAACAATATTCAAAAATGTTTTGAACTAAGGAGGAAATCAACAAAATCCTTTCAACTTGTTAGAAAATGCATTCATTTGCCCAAGAGAATCATTAGACATCATCAACAAAATGCATCAGTGATTCCTATTTCCACGCAACTTTCAGAAACAGCACAGGACTGCCCAGTTTCTGTGCGCATGCGTGCGGAGCGCGCGCAGGTCTACACTTTGTGTAGCCGTTAGCGTTGAGGCTAATGATTACCTTCTTCTGGTAGAGAAGGAAAGGCTTCCCACAAAAACCTTCTCAATGAAATGTTAACTGCAAAGTAGCCTATGCCAGCTTGGCAGAATTATATCATCATTATTTGCATCCATCCAGTGGCCATTTGTTTTGCAAACTCCGCAATCACATGAGCGCTACAGCAACACCGCTTAACCAAACAAAGGTCTCTTCCTGGCGCACACTTGCGTTTAAAGGGTAACTACACCCCAAAATCGATATGTCTTCAATTTTTCCCAGACCTCAAAAGTGGTCTCCTGCTAGGGTTTTAAATGTTGTCGTGGACATAGAACATCCAATCGTGTTATATTTCGATTAAAAAGGTGTGCTTTTGAGAGCGCAAACCTGGAGAAGCAGGGATAAACGGTAAACCGGGAAATGTAAACAGAGGAGAGGTTGGAATTTTTTTTGGGGGGGGGGGGGGTCAGGCAAAACATTGAAGGGATTTTAACGGGCCCTAATGGACGACAGACATTGACAGTCTAAAAACAAATGCTGAATGTAGTGCCTACATTTCGAGGGAAACGCACTGTCCATGATTGGATTTGATCAGGGCAGGGCAGCACTAACAAACTGCATGTAGTCCAATAAAAAGACACAACATTATTAGGGCGATAAATAAAAGGCAGTTGCTCCACGCATGACACAAGAGTACCCTCTACTGGAGCAAAAAGCTTACAGCACCTGGTATTCCCAGGCGGTCTCCCATCCAAGTACTAACCAGGCCCGACCCTGCTTAGCTTCCGAGATCGGACGAGATCGGGCGTATTTTTTTTTTTTTTTTTTTATTATTATGAAAAATCGTACAATATTTGCAACATTCAGTCAGTAATAATTAAGGATGAACAATTCACCCTTTTAATAACATCAGAAGAGTAATAGAAGAAAACCAATTTAAAACACAGTCATTCACTAATTCCAATTAATAATTAAATGCAAGTTTCCCATTTGACATTATTTCAATAAAAGTACTCCCCCACACAAACAGTTTTTCAAAATTTCCTCCCCCGTATTTATATATTATCTCTGTATCATTTTCTAAAGTCCTCCTAAAAAGACCTTCCACACTCACACATTTCCCTTCATAATGACCCATATTCCTTCTTTGTCTTACAGCATATCTAGCATGACTTAAAACATAATTAACCAAATTAAAATTCAAAACTTTACTTTTCCCATTAATACCAAAAAGAAAGAATCTCCTCCATTCCACCCCATTAAAAATCTCCTCCCCCCAATGTTTTACTAAAAGCCCTTTTAAAAACTCATGAAAATCTTTTAACCTGCTACATTCAACGAAAAAGTGCATAAAATGTTCCACCCCCGTACCACAAATATCACATTCTCTTTTAATATCCCTATTTATTTGATGCAAAACCACATTTGTAAAAATCCTATTATGTTTCAATTTAAAATCATTGTCTTCACACTCTATAGAATTATATTTTACATTTACATTCTTCCATATTGATTTCACATCCATATTTGCAAACACCCTTGACCACACTTTTTCCGATGCAGGAACTTTTATCTCTTTTAAAATACATTTACTATAAACCATTTTAACTTTTAACCCTGATAAATCATGTTTCTCCCCATTACTTTCACAATATAAAACCGGTAAACCCCTAGATCTTTTAGCCACCTCTTTATTTATTAAAATCACCCACTCCCCAGGAATACATCCTAATATTTTCTTGTACATATTCTCCACTGTAGTTTTACTAATCTCTTCATCTATTTCAACCACATTATCATATATTGCCTGCAACGGAAGGAACCCAGGAATTACCTCATATACTATGTCACCTATCTGCCTCATCCCAGCCCTCATAAAGTATTTACAAAACAACGTCATATCTTTAGACTTGATCTTTGGATTTAAAAATATCGGCTGATTTAAAATGTTTTCTAAGATGGTACATTCATAAGAAATATTTGGTAAAAATTGCCCCCAAGCCCCAAACACTTCTTTATAAAACAACGGTATATTTTCTAACATTTCCTGTTTCACACACATCAATAAACCATTATCCCCAATCCTCCCAACCTTATTCAAATACTCTTTAAAAAACCTTTTCCACCCATAATCCAATTCGCCATATAAATATTTCCTTACCATTTTCACTCTTATTGCTATTTTCCTTACCCTTAAATCCACCAACTTCAAACCCCCCTCCTCATAACCTGCAATCAAAGTTTTAAAAGCTATTTTCACCCCCTTCCCGTCCCATAAAAAATCAACTAAGATCTTATTCATTTCAGATAAAACCCATTCTGGCATATCCAAAACATTCATTACATAAATAAAAATTGACATCAACAAGGAATTTATCACAATGACTTTCCCTTTTAACTTCAAAGACCTCCCCCTCCACATATTTACTACCTTCCTAACTTTATTTATCACACCACTCCATGTCAAATCCCTAGCTTCTATTTCATTCACCCCTAAAAACACTCCTAACACCTTAAAATAATCTTTTACCACCTTAAAAGTAAAATTCCCCTCATTAATCTTCCCAATATACATTACAACTGACTTCTCCATATTAACCTTTGCCCCTGATGCTTGTCCATATACTTTAAAACACTCCATCACCCTTTTTACACTTCCCTCATCTCTAACTGTTATAGTGGTATCATCTGCGTATTGATGAATCAAACTAAAACCTCCTTGTGGAGTCTGTACACAATTTATAAGATGATCTTTTTTTAAAAATGCTGCTAAAGGTTCCACCGATAAAACAAATAATAAAGCTGATAAAGGGCATCCCTGTCTCACAGATCTCTCAAGAATAAAAGAATCAGTTAAAACCCCATTACACTTCACCCTACTTTTTGCCTTCTTATATAATAATTTTATCCATCCTATTATTCTATTACCAAAACCATATTTATCCATTACCCTAAACATAAAATCATGCTCTACCCTATCAAAGGCTTTATTTAAATCTATGCTTAAAACTATTCCCCCCATCTTATCATGATTCATTTTATTTATCACATCTCTAATCGTATTAATTGTATCGGCAATATCTCTACCAGGCACACTATAATTCTGTGTAGGTGCTATAATATCATTTAAAACTTGCTTCATTCTATTTGCCAGGATCTTAGCTAAAATCTTATAATCCGAATTTAACAAACTAATTGGCCTATAATTCTCCAGTTTCAATTTGCTCCCCTTATTTTTATATAAAATCGTTATCAGCCCTGTCACCATAGATTCTGAAACACTATTATTATCCTCCATATATTGATAAACTTCCAATAAAATAGGTGCTAAAAAACTTTCATATACTTTATAAAATTCTGCAATTATTCCATCCACACCAGGACTCTTATTTACTTGTAACCCCCTAATCGCATCTTTAACTTCATTCACTGTTATCTTCCCATCACACATTTGTTTATCCTCTACATTAATTTGCACATCCACACTATTCAATATCTCCTTTACACACCCCTCATCCACCTCCCCTTTCTTAAATAAATCCTTATAAAAATTCTGCACTGTTTCTAATATCTCTACATAATCATTAACAACTTCACCCTTTACATTTTCAATCTCTCTAATATATGTTCTCCTCTGTTTATTCTTCTCTAAACCAAGAAAAAATGAAGTACATTTCTCCCCCTCTAAAACATACTTTGCCCTACTTCTTATAATTGCACCCTTACACTTATCTATTTCATATTTACTCAATTTTGCTTTTAAATCTAAAAACGTTTCTACATTATAATTAGGTTCACTGTCACACTTCCCCATTTCTTCATCCAATCTAGCCCTCAACTCATTTTCTTCTCTTTTCATCCTTCCTCGCTTTTTCCTTGCATATCTTATACTAAAAACTTTTATTTTTTCCTTAACCTTGTCCCACCATAAACACTTATCATTCTCTTTCCGCTTATCCTCTATTTCACATGCTATCAAAGATTTAAGGTGTTTCCCATATTCCTCATCTTCTAAATACCCTGCATTCATACACCATATCCCACCCCCTGTTCTTTCCTCATCTAAACCCACTGAAAATGTTAAACCTGCATGATCACTAAAAGTTGTAAAAACATACTTAATAGCTTTCATAAAATTCCTCAAACCTTCTTTTACTAAAACCAGATCAATCCTAGTTTGTTTCAAAACCCCTAAAACCACCTGCCTTCTAGAAAATTCTCTTTTGTCTGGATTTTCCTCTCTCCACATATCAATCATTCCTTTTTCTAACATCATCTTCTTTAAAACCCCCCTAGATACATCACTTCTAAAAATAGCTCCCCTTGTCATATCCAGTCTATCCATTTTAATATTAAAATCCCCAACTACAATACAGTTCCCCTCACACCATTTCCCTAATTCTAAAAATAAATCTTTGCGCTCTATTTCAGTATTAGGAGCATAAATATTTATAATTCTAAAAACCATATTCATATATTCAAAATCTAAAATTAAAATCCTCCCGTTATTATCATTATATATATGTTTCACATTCTCTACTACATCCTTCCTCAATAAAATTGCAACACCACTTGAATTCCCCCTACCATTGTTAACAAAAATAAAATCTCTCCATATTTTTCTTACTTCTAAAATACATACGTTGTCCCAATGTGTTTCTTGAAGACATAAAATATCGGAATTCTCCATTTTTACAATTCTTTGAAATTTTTCCATTGTTCTTAAACCGTTTGCATTGATTGACATAAAATTAACCATTCCAATAAATAGTAAAAATAATACATATTTTCTCATTTACCTCTATCTGTTGTCATGTTTTCTTCCTTTTCTATCCTTTTTCGCCTCCGCCACCGCTTTCCTCTTCCTGTAGCCCTCCCATTTTCTGTCAATCTGTTCCATGTCATCTGAATCTGAAATGGATTCTAAATCCATCTCTTCCACGTAACTTAAACTCTTCTTTCTAGTGCCTGTTGTGCTTTCTGTATCCATTTGCGTTTCCTGTATTATTGTCAGCATCTCACTCCCCTCCACTTCACCTTCTTCCGAGGCACCCACATAGCCCGAGGTCCCCCCCAAAATCTGTGAGTCCCCAGTTCCTCCACCCAGCCCACTCCCCCCCTCCTCCTGAAAGCTCCCTCTTCTTATTGCTGAGTCCATACTGCTCCCTATTTCATTCGTCTTCTGTTCGATCTTCTCCCTTCTTGCGTTCTCCGTCTCTCCACCCTCCACCACGTCCTCTCCTCCATCATCTTCTTCTGGTCTCGGTGATACATCAGTCTCCACAAAGAGATCCTGGCTCCTCTCCTCATTCACAACCTCTCCACAGTTGCACTCGTCAGTTCTCATGCGACATCCTTCGCAAAATGCCCTTTCCTTTCCACCTACACATTCTCTTGCATAATGCCCTTGCTTCCCACACTTATAACATTTGAATTCAGGGCAGTCCTTCAAAATGTGACCAGGCTGAATACAGAGCCTACAAACTCTGACCTGCTTGTCATGAATGACTCTAAAGTACTCTCCTCCTTCAAGTGTGTCAAACCTTGTAGAGTACGGCAATGATTTCACAGTGTCCGTAAATTTCACTTTGCAGTATCTTGTTCCATCTGCTATCTCCGTCCCTGGCCAAACTCTCCTCCTGATTTCAGAGACTGCTGATACACCCCAGCTACCTAGCTTGGCCAATATAGCGTTGTCTTCCATATACACAGGCAAATTCATAAAAGAGACTATAAGTTCATTGGAAACCATGTCTCTTGCCATAATTCTTGTTTCTTTAATCATAAATCCATCCATTAAGCGCTCTTTTCCTTTTCCATTTCTCATCGTGACCTCATACTTTCTTTCTCCTTTTACTCTACATCCCACCACCTCTCCACACACCTCTTTAATCGCACGTAGTAATTCCATCGTCGTGACCCTATCTTCTCCCATCAACTCCACTGCCACCGTAAATTCTTTGCCATATTTCATCTCTCCTTCATCTCCATTTTTCTTCCGTTGAGCATTTTCTTTGTCTTTGTCCGTTCCATTAGCCATTGCCATGTTGTCCGTCATTGTAAAAAACCTTAACCCAAAAAACTCTCCCCCAAGCAGCAAAACTGCAAAGGGGGAAAAAACGAACCAAACTTAAACTTGTTCAAATGCCAAAAATCTAAATTATACTTCAAAAAACGTTGAAAATAACCAAAAAAGCTCTCAAGCAAACAAACACTCACTCACTCACGACTTAATTACCAACACCTGTCTCACTTTCCAAACAGGAAGTGCTCACTCAGGCTGGTATGGCCATAAGCGAAGGGAACTCTCTTGGTACACTATATAAAGTCAATGTGCCGCTCATTCATCGGGAGACAGAGAAATGTCCACGTTGTGACACACTGACAAAGCTCAAACCTTGCTTACATTTCCTTTCCAGCCCATATATTTCACTCTTGTGGGGGGCATATCCTATGTTCACACTTATGACAACTTCATGGACTAGGGCCCTATATAATACGGCGCGCCCACACGGAATCACGGAATCCAGACTTTAAACCGAAATTCAACAATATTCAAAAATGTTTTGAACTAAGGAGGAAATCAACAAAATCCTTTCAACTTGTTAGAAAATGCATTAATTTGCCCAAGAGAATCATTAGACATCATCAACAAAATGCATCAGTGATTCCTATTTCCACGCAACTTTCAGAAACAGCACAGGACTGCCCAGTTTCTGTGCGCATGCGTGCGTGGGGGGGCTGACTTCTAACAAATTCTAGTATTTCATAAGGCAGTCAATATTCAACAATTGCCTGGTTATGTATTATAGTATCATATTAGCAATTTTAGCCTTGACATGAGCACAAACAGGAAAATGACACATAAATAACATGAAAGTAGGCTATGAACATCCAAGTTTGAGGTCACTTAGCTCACACGATTATTCTCTTTTGACAACCTTAGGGGGTGCACTGTTCCTGGAGGTACTGCAATACCAGGTCGATGCGTGGAATGCACGGGGCAAGCCCCTATTCCATCTCACCGCAGTGCTGTCAGGCCGTGGCCGCCGGGACCTTAGGTGTTGTGGGGGTCTCGACCCCCCTTTGCCTGGGGTCGAGGCCCCCTTTCTTCTCTACCACCCCAGGGCATCAGTGGCAACCAAAACCACTGCCTGGGTGTTGGTCTCTACCCGTTTTCCTACCAGCAGGTTGCAGGAGGACCTTCAGACGCCATATAGCATGAGCATTAGGGGGCATTCTCTTACACAGCCTTGAGGTGTGTTGGGGCATTGTGCTGTTGTAAATCAAATTATAGTCTCACTAAGCGCAAACCAGATATAATGACTTATCGCTGCAGAATGCTGTGGTAGCCATCTATGGTCATTACAATTGATGAGATACGTCAATTAATTTGTCGAATATACATTTGAAGACATTTGAATATCATTTAATATTGCATGAAATGTACAAAATTCCGCTGAACGCGTCATTCGTAAAATTCTAATGTTATATACCATAAAATTGTATTGGTGTTCGTTGAGGTAGCGTGGCCGAGTGGTCTAAGGCGCTGGATTTAGGCTCCAGTCATTTCGATGGCGTGGGTTCGAATCCCACCGCTGCCAGAAACTGTCTTTTTTTTTTCATTTAGAAAAATCTATGCAAAACGGACATTACAGACTACTTGACCTTGACGTAATTTCAACTGCAACCTTTTATGGTGTTGCTGTATGATTTGTGGATTATGCAATTGCTCCCTCATGTTGTGCATGTATCATAGTACATACAGTCTAGCATTTGAAAAAGGTTAATGAGTCTTTTTCTGGAGGCAGAACTGAGTGATGTCACCTGATATAGGCAGTGGTGTAAAGTACTAAAGTAAAAATACTTTAAATACTCCTTAAGTCGTTTTTTGGGGTATCTGTACTTTACTTTACTATTTATATTTTTGCGAACTTTTACTTTTACTTCACTACATTCCTAAAGAAAATAATGTACTTTTTACTCCATACATTTTCCCTGACACCCAAAAGTACTCGTTACATTTTGACATAAATGGACCAAATCACACACATCAAGAGAACTTCCCTCTTCATCTCTACTGCCTCTGATCTGACTCACTAAACACAAATGCTTTGTTTGTAATTATGTCTGAGGTTGGAGTGTGCCCCTTGCTGTCCGTCAATAATTGTTTTACTTTAGTGCGGAGCCCCTAGTCCCACTGTACATGCCTCAGATACCTCCTTTGTCCCAACTCCCACACATGCAGTGACCACACCCAGTATAACCAGCGTGTCCAGAGATGCAACCTCTCTTATCATCACTCAGTGCCTGGGATAACCTCCACTGTACCCACACCTCACCATACGCCTCTCTGCACATTATTCCCTGAATCTATTCTACCACACCCAGAAATCTGCTCCTTTTATTCTCTGTCCCCAAAGCACTAGACTACCAGTTTTGCTAGCCTTTAGCCGTACCCTCATCCTACTCCTCCTCTGTTCCTCGGGTGATGTGGAGGCTAACCCAGGCCCTGCGTGTCCCCAGGCACTGTCATTTGGTTTCATGCATCTCAACATCAGAAGCCTCCTCCCTAAGTTTTTTTTACTCACTGCTTTAGCACACTCCGCCAACCCTGATGTCCTTGCCGTGTCTGAATCCTGGCTGAGGAAGGCCACCAACATTTCTGAGATTTCCATACCCAACTACAACGTTTTCCATCAAGATAGAACTGCCAAAGGGGGTGTAATCTACTGCAGAGATAGCTTGCAAAGTTCTGTAATACTTTCCAGGTCTTTGTCCAAACAGTTCGAGCTTCTAATTTAAAAAATGAATCTCTCCTGAAATAAGTCTCTCACTGTTGCCACCTGTTATAGACCCCCCTCAGCTCCCAGCTGTGCCCTGGACACTATATGTGAATTGATTGCCCCCCATCTGTCTTCAGAGTTCGTTCTGTTAGGTGACCTAAACTGGGATATGCTTAACACCCCAGTAGCCCTACAATCTAAGCTAGATGCCCTCAATCTCACACAAATTATCAAGGTAACCACCAGGAACAACCCTAAATCCGTAAACATGTGCACCCTCATAGATATTATCCTGACCAACTTGCCCTCCAAATAAACCTCTGCTGTTTTGAATCAGGATCTGAGCGATCACTGCCTCATTGCCTGCATCCGCTATGGGTCCGCTGTAAAACGACCACCCCTCATCACTGTCAAACGCGCCCTAAAACACTTTTGCGAGCAGGCCTTTCTAATCGACCTGGCCCGGGTATCCTGGAAGGATATTGACCTCATCCCGTCAGTCGAGGATGCCTGGTAGTTCTTTAAAAGTAATTTCCTCACCATCTTAAATAAGCATGCCCCATTCAAAAAAAATGAGAACTAAGAACAGATATAGCCCTTGGTTCACTCCAGACCTGACTGCCCTTGATCATCAAAAAAACATCCTGTGGCGGACTGCAATAGCATCGAATAGTCCCGCGATATGCAACTGTTCAGGGAAGTCAGGAACCAATACACACAGTCAGTCAGGAAAGCAAAGGCTAGCTTTTTCAAACAGAAATTTGCATCCTGTAGCTCTAACTACAAACATTTTGGGACACTGTAAAGTCCATGGAGAATAAGAGCACCTCCTCCCAGCTGCCCACTGCACTACAGCTATGTAACACGGTCACCACTGATAAATCCATGATAATCGAACATTTCAATAAGCATTTCTCTACGGCTGGCCATGCTTTCCTCCTGGCTACCCCAAACCCGGCCAACAGCTCCGCACCCCTCGCAGCTACTTGCCCAATCCTCCCCAGCTTCTCCTTCACCCAAATAAAGATAGCAGATGTTCTGAAAGAGCTGCAAAACCTGGACCCGTGCAAATCAGCTGGGCTAGACCATCTGGACCCTCTCTTTCTAAAATGATCCACTGCCATTGTTGCAACCCCTATTACCAGTCTGTTCAAACTCTCTATCGTATCGTCCGAGATCCCCAAAGATTGGAAAGCTGCAGCGGTCATCCCCCTCTTCAAAGGGGGTGACACTCTAGACCTAAACTGTTATAGACCTATATCCATCCCGCTCTGCCTTTCTAAAGTCTTCGAAAGCCAAGTTAATAAACAGATCACTGACCATTTCAAATCCCAACGTACCTTCTCCACTGTGCAATCCGGTTTCCGAGCTGGTCATGGGTGCACCTCAGTCATGCTCAAGGTACTAAATGATATCATAACCGCCATCGATAAAAGACAGTACTGTCCAGCTGTCTCCACCGACCTGGCCAAAGCTTTCGACTCTGTCAATCACCGTATTCTTATCGGCAGACTCAATAGCCTTGGTTTCTCAAATGACTGCCTCGCCTGGTTCATCAACTACTTCTCAGACAGAGTTCAGTGTGTCAAATCGGAGGGCCTGTTGTCCGGACCTCTGGCAGTCTGTATGGGGGTACCACAGGGTTCAATTCCCGGGCCGACTCTTTTCTCTGTATATATCAACGATGTCGCTCTTGTTGCGGGTGATTCCCTGATCCATCTCTACGCAGACGACACCATTCTGTATACATCTGGCCTTTCTTTGGACACTGTGTTAACTAACCTCCAAACGAGCTTCAATGCCATACAACACTCCTTCCGTGGTCTCCAACTTCTCTTAAACGCCAGTAAAACCAAATTCATGCTTTCAACCGTTTGCTGCCCACACCCACCCGCCAGCCCGACTAGCATCACTACTCTGGACGGTTCTGACCTAGAATACGTGGACAACTACAAATACCTAGGTGTCTGGCTAGACGGTAAACTCTCCTTCCAGACTCATATCAAACATCTCGAATCCAAAACCAAATCTAGAATCGGCTTTCTATTTCGCAACTAAGCCTCCTTCACTCACGCCGCCAAACTTACCCTAGTAAAACTGACTATCCTACCGATCCTCGACTTCGGCGATGTCATCTACAAAATAGCTTCCAATACTCTAATTAGCAAATTGGATGTAGTCTATCACAGTGCCATCCGTTTTGTTACCAAAGCGCCTTATACCACCAACCACTGCGTCCTGTATGCTCTAGTCAGCTGGCCCTCGCTACATATTCGTCGCCAGACCCGCTGGCTCCAGGTCATCTATAAGTCTATGGTAGGTAAAGCTCCGCCTTATCTCAGCTCACTGATCACGATAACAACACCCACCCGTAGCACGCGCTCCAGCAGGTATATCTCGCTGGTCATCCCCAAAGCCAACACCTCCTTTGGCCGCCTTTCCTTCCAGTTCTCTGCTGCCAGTGACTGGAACGAATTGCAAAAATCGCTGAAGCTGGAGACTTACATTTCCCTCCCTAACTTTAAATTTCAGCTATCTGAGCAGCTAACCGATCGCTGCAGCTGTACATAGTCCATCTGTAAATAGCCCGCCCAATCCATTTGCACACACT
Source organism: Oncorhynchus clarkii lewisi (assembly GCF_045791955.1). Lineage (NCBI taxonomy): Eukaryota > Metazoa > Chordata > Actinopteri > Salmoniformes > Salmonidae > Oncorhynchus > Oncorhynchus clarkii. Next base: position 18,843 of record NW_027258317.1, on the reverse strand, counting down.
GTATATAGACTTTCTTTTTTTCTATTATGTTATTGACTGTACGCTTGTTTATTCCATGTGTAACTTGGCGTTGATGTTTCTGTTGCAGTGCTTTGATTTATCTTGGCCAGGTCGCAGTTGTAAATGAGAACTTGTTCTCAACTAGCCTACCTGGTTAAATAAAGGTGTTCTCAACTAGCCTACCTGGTTAAATAAAGGTGTTCTCAACTAGCCTACCTGGTTAAATAAAGGTGAAAGAAAAAAGAAAAGAAAAAAAAGAAAATGGTGCCATCTGCTTTAATTAATGTAAGGAATTAGAAATGGATTGTACTTTTACTTTTGATACTTAAGTATATTTAAAACCAAACCCTTTTAGACGTTTACTCAAGTAGTATTTTACTAGGTGACTTTCACTTTTACTTGAGTCATTTTCTATTAAGGTATCTTTACTTTTACTCAAGTATGACAATTGAGTAATTTTTCCACCACTTGTAAAACCAATTTTTGGTCTTAATTTAAGGTTAGGTTTATGCATTAGGGTTAGCAGTGTGGTCACGGTACGGGTTAAGGTTAGGGTTAGGCTAAAAATCAGATTTGATGACTTTCTGTCCCATTGTCACAAAACGACAAACAGTTGTGTTTAGTAAGGCTTTATTTCTGTTCATGTCATTCAGCAAAACATATTATTTAATAACTGTTTCATATTGCAATATTTGAATTGAAGAAAATTGGAAGAGCACTGGGAGCAATTAAATATTTCTCAGATACACACCATAAACATAAAAACTATTCTTAATACAAAATAGTAATTGGCATTCAACATAGAAAGGCTTTCTCTTTTTCCCAAAAGCTTATAAAATGACTATGACTGGTTGATTTAATCCTACAGACTAAATGTGAATCACAACAAATCCCTCACCAAAGAAGATGAGGGGGGGGGGAGCATGCATTATTATGAATGACAATCAACATATTTATATATATATACAGCACCAGTCAAAAGTTTGGACACACCTACTCATTCAAGTGTTGTTCTTTATTTTTATTTATTTTTCATATTTTCTACATTGTATAATAATAGTGAAGACATCAGAACTATGAAATAACACATGGAATCACGTAGTAACCATAAAAGTGCTAAACAAATCAAAATACATTTTATATTTGAGATTCTTCAAAGTAGCCACCGTTTGCCTTGATGACAGCTTTGCACACTCCTGGCATTCTCTCAATCAGCTTCACCTGGAATGCTTTTCCAACAGCTGAGCACTTGTTGGCTGCTTTTCCTACACTCTGCGGTCCGACTCATCCCAAACCAAACCATCTCAAATTGGTTGAGGTCGGGGGATTGTAGAGGCCAGGTCATCTGATGCCACACTCCATCACTCTCCTTCTTCGTTAAATAGCCCTTACACAGCCTGGAAGTGTGTTAGGTCATTGTCCTGTTGAAAAACAAATGATAGTCCCACTATGCACAAGCCAGATGGGATGGCATATCGCTGCAGAGTGCTGTGGTAGCCATGCTGGTTAAGTGTGCATTAAATTCTAAATTAATCACAGACATTGTCACCAGCAAAGCACCCCCACACCCTCACACCTCCTCCTCCATGCTTCATGGTGGGAACCACACATGCGGAGATCATCCATTCACCTACTCTGCGTTTCACAAAGACACAGCAGTCTTCTCAATTTGGTTGATCTCCATATGTGATATTTCATAGTTTTGATGTCTTCACTATTATTGTACAATGTAAAAATAAAGAAAAACCCTTGAATGAGTAGGTGTGTCTAAACATTTGACTGGGACTGTATATATATATATATATATATATACAGTATATAAACATCAATGCAAAGAGGAATCCTTTTTACTAAAACTTCAGTTTTCACTTCAGTCCAATAAAATGTTAAATTTCTAATTTCACAGAAAGTCATACCATGTAGTACTTTTTAAGTCTGTACTGTACTGTACTGTATTCACATTATGATTCTCTGGTTCAATATATTAGAACCTCTTTCTCAAGAAAATAAACCCAGATATATGATATACTCCACCCTATGGAAGGCAATAGGGTTTGAACAAAGCACCATATTATTTCAAATATTCTACATACTATACATTTGATAATCATCCATCTACAGCCTTAGTCAACTGTATGATAACATGATATACCATGATAAACATTATAGAAGGGCGGAGTTGCTAGCATTTGGTCAACAGTATGTGTTATATTCATGTGGTCTTCTATGTGTATCTAGATGTACACTATGCATGCTTTCTATCATTGCTTTTAGCTTGATGTAAGGCCAAGACCATAGGTGTCCAGAAAGGCGGCTAACAAATAAAACGTATTAGTGAGTGCATTAGCTGTGTTTGATTTGGGTTGGGTCTTAGTGGGCTGTTACTTAAGTTTTAGCCACAGTAGCTACCTAGTGATCCCAGGGCCAGGAGCAAAGTAGGAGGACAGCCAGGCTGAACCCCAACACCAGCAGGAGCAGGGGAACAGTCCGAGAGGGGCCTAGGGGGGAGGGCCTGGAGCGGGATGGTCGGGACCGTATGTACTGGTCCACTGAGTCCCCCAGGCTGTAGCGTCTGGGGCAGTAGCCCAGGTCTCGACGGGCCTTCTCGATCTTGAAGGTGTGGCTCACTGCAATGTTCCTCACCTAAGAGGATGCAGAAAAGATTCAGGGAAATGGTTGTTAGGTACCTGACTGTCTCTGCATTCAACAAAGTTAACTGTCTTGGTTGTTAAGACTTGACCCGTTGGTTAAAGCAGAAACAGACTGGCACCCAACACCCAGTTAAAGGAAATAGAGTTAAACAAGCTGTTAAGGAGAAGAGTGTTAGTGGTCTGTACTGTGCCCCTGTCTCTCGCCCCCACCTCTTTGCCACGAAGGCAGCTTAACAAACTCAACAGCACTCCTTCACTCTTGCCCAATCAGGGTGCTCTAAGATGGGCATAGCGCTCAGTACAGCCTGGGAGGCAGGTTAGGAGCTCTGGAGCTTCAAGGGAGTTTGACTCCATGCTAATGTCTTTGAATAACCTCAGTTTACCAACATCCTGCCCCCCCGTGTGAAGGATGTCTCGCTGGTCCCTATATCCCCTTACTGCACAGAGGATACGATGTCTGCATGGAAAATAACTGTAGTGACAGAAGCTCTCAGACAAACCCGGTGGCTCAGTGTAACACAGAGATTCAACAAGTTTCCTATTGTCTCGCTGGGGTAAATCCATTTTAATTCACTTTTTGACAGCACCCCTTTTGATGTGAACGAAACCTTCCATACATATTTGCCTTCCATACAAGTTCTCAGAAAGAGACTTTTTGAACCTGAATGTAAAAACATTCAAGATATAAAGTTGCTCCAAGTTGCCCCCTTTTGCACACCCCACCATACCATGAGACATCCATGTCTTCATCACTGGAAAAGATAAACGGTTGAGATTCAAATCATTTAAAAGCTCATGAACAGGATTTCAAACTATTGAATAATAATAATAATAATGTTTTTTTATAATATATTTTTCTATTTCTTAACCATTAATGTCAATTGTCTAAATATCTGCATATGTTGCGGTTCAGACCCTATTTACATAATCTGCGATTTTTGTGTTGTGCCCACCATTAAAAACTATACTTTTGAAAGAAATTATGAAATAGTTTGACAACCCTTTTCATAAGCTTTTAAATAATATCAATCTCAACCGTTTATCTTTTCCAGTGATGAAGACATGGATGTCTCATGGTATGGTCTGGTATGCTTAACCTTGAACACTTTTACACTATATATACAAAGGTATGTGGACACCCCTTCAAAATAGTGGATTTGGCTATTTCAGCCACACCTGTTGCTGATAGGTGTGTAAAATTCAGCATACAGCCATGCAATCTCCATAGACAAACATTGGCAGTAGAATGGCCTTACTGAAGAGCTCAGTGACTTTCAACGTTGCATCATCATAGGATGCCACCTTTCCAATTAGTCAGTTCGTCAAATGTATTCCCTGCAAGAACTGTAAGTGCTGTTATTGTGAAGTGGAAACGTCTAGGAGCAACAACGGCTCAGCCACAAAGTGGTAGGCCACAAAAGCTCACCGAACGGTACCGCCGAGTGCTGAAGTGTGTAGCGCATATAAATCTTTTGTCCTCGGTTGCAACACTCACTACCGAGTTCCAAACTGTCTCTGGAAGCAACGTCAGCACAATAACTATTCGTCTGGAGCTTCATGAAATGGGTTTCCATGGCCCAAGCAGCCGCACACAAGCCTAAGATCACCATGCACAATGCAAAGAGATGGCTGGAGTGGTGTAAAGCTCGCTGCCATTGGACTCTGGAGCAGTTGAAACGTGTTCTCTGGAGTGATGAATCACACTTCACCATCTGACAGTCCAAAGGACAAATCTGTGTTTGATGAATGCCAGGAGAACGCTACCTGCCCCAATGCATAGTGCCAACTGTAAAGTTTGGTGGAGGAGGAATAACGGTCTGGGGCTGTTTTTCATGGTTTGTGCTAGGCCACTTAGTTCCAGTGAAGGGACATTTTAAAACTATAGCTTCCAACTTTGTGGCAACAGTTTGGGGAAGGCCCTTTCCTGTTTCAGCATGACAATGCCCCCATGCACAACGCGAGGTCCATACAGAAATTGTTTGTCAAGATCGGTGTGGAAGAACTTGACTGGCCTGCACAGAGCTCTGACCTCAACCCCATTGAACACCTTTGGAATGTTACTTTGGTCATGTAGTGGATCTTTTGAATGTTTTGGTATTCATGTCTAAAAAGTCACTTTCTGACCACTTCTTCCATGGGCAAACATGTATGGAATGTTGTGTTTAAAACAACAGCGATTGAATTCAAATGGATTTACCCTTTAGAGACTTAGCATGTATGTATCTCTGTACACCTGTCTGTCTCTGACGGACCACTGACTGCTGTCTCCTGTTAGCCCAGCAACAGGACCGTTGAGCAGAGTAGTGATGTTGTCCAGTAATGGTTCAGGTTAGGAGATAACCCTAAAGCAAGGGAACTAGTTGGTGTTGAGCCTGCAATGAGGTCAGTTCCTGTGTCCCCAGTGTTGAACTTCCTGACCCAGTAAATAGGGGTAGATGTTGGCTCTAAGCACAGATCTAGGATTACCTTACTGTAAGTCACAGACAATCCTATGAGGAGTAAAATAATGTCTGACCCTGGATCAGTGATTATGGGGAAACTTCTCCCTACTCCATCCCACCCTTCCAGGAGAAATACACACAACAGGCTAATATTTTATTCACAGGACAATTATCGATCTCCCGGTGGCAGCCGCCAGAATGTCTGACTGAAGCAGTTCCTGGACCAGCAGCCCTGTGGGTACGGCTTTGGTTTCTGTCTCATCACACATTCATGAAGTAATACCTTCTTGGGTACGACAGATAGCAGCTCCTACTACAAACAGCTCCTCGGGCCCTCCTCAGTGCCAGGGCAGGATGTATGCAATACTACTGCCATCAGTATGGCTGCTTTCCATTCCAAAAACATATTTTTCTACCTCCTTTTACAGACCTTGAAAGGTCAGAGATGTGTGACATCAGACCTGGGTTCAAATACTATTTCAACTATCTTAATTACTTTCACATACATTTGAAGTAAGTATTCAGATATATTTCATTTGAAAAGACAAGTCATCAGTTCCTCTCCTGACTGCATCTCAATAGTCTCATCAATGGTCTCATAAGTTCCTCTCCTGACTGCATCTCAATGGTCTCATCAGTTCCTATCCTGACTGCATCTCAATGGTCTCATCAGTTCCTCTCCTGACTGCATCTCAATGGTCTCATCAGTTCCTCTCCTGACTGCATCTCAATGGTCTCATCAGTTCCTCTCCTGACTGCATCTCAATGGTCTCGTCAGTTCCTCTCCTGACTGCATCTCAATGGTCTCGTCAGTTCCTCTCCTGACTGCGTCTCAATGGTTTCATCAGTTCCTCTCCTGACTGCTTCTAAATGGGCTCATCAGTTCCTCTCCTGACTGCATCTCAATGGTCTCGTCAGTTCCTCTCCTGACTGCGTCTCAATGGTTTCATCAGTTCCTCTCCTGACTGCTTCTAAATGGGCTCATCAGTTCCTCTCCTGACTGCTTCTAAATGGGCTCATCAGTACCTCTCTTGGCTGCTTCTAAATGGTCTCATCAGTTCCTCTCCTGACTGCATCTCAATGGTCTCGTCAGTTCCTCTCCTGACTGCATCTCAATGGTCTCGTCAGTTCCTCTCCTGACTGCGTCTCAATGGTCTCATCAGTTCCTCTCCTGACTGCTTCTAAATGGACTCATCAGTTCCTCTCCTGACTGCTTCTAAATGGGCTCATCAGTACCTCTCCTGACTGCTTCTAAATGGGCTCATCAGTACCTCTCCTGACTGCTTCTAAATGGGCTCATCAGTACCTCTCCTGACTGCTTCTAAATGGGCTCATCAGTTCCTCTCCTGACTGCTTCTAAATGGGCTCATCAGTACCTCTCCTGACTGCTTCTAAATGGGCTCATCAGTACCTCTCCTGACTGCTTCTAAATGGGCTCATCAGTTCCTCTCCTGACTGCTTCTAAATGGGCTCATCAGTACCTCTCCTGACTGCTTCTAAATGGGCTCATCAGTACCTCTCCTGACTGCTTCTAAATGGTCTCATCAGTACCTCTCCTGACTGCTTCTAAATGGGCTCATCAGTACCTCTCCTGACTGCTTCTAAATGGGCTCATCAGTACCTCTCCTGACTGCTTCTAAATGGGCTCATCAGTTCCTCTCCTGACTGCTTCTAAATGGGCTCATCAGTACCTCTCCTGACTGCTTCTAAATGGGCTCATCAGTACCTCTCCTGACTGCTTCTAAATGGGCTCATCAGTACCTCTCCTGACTGCTTCTAAATGGGCTCATCAGTACCTCTCCTGACTGCTTCTAAATGGGCTCATCAGTTCCTCTCCTGACTGCTTCTAAATGGGCTCATCAGTACCTCTCCTGACTGCTTCTAAATGGGCTCATCAGTACCTCTCCTGACTGCTTCTAAATGGGCTCATCAGTACCTCTCCTGACTGCTTCTAAATGGGCTCATCAGTACCTCTCCTGACTGCTTCTAAATGGGCTCATCAGTACCTCTCCTGACTGCTTCTAAATGGGCTCATCAGTTCCTCTCCTGACTGCTTCTAAATGGGCTCATCAGTACCTCTCCTGACTGCGTCTCAATGGTTTCATCAGTTCCTCTCCTGACTGCTTCTAAATGGGCTCATCAGTACCTCTCCTGACTGCTTCTAAATGGGCTCATCAGTACCTCTCTTGGCAAACAGTATAAAGAAGCATCGTTTCTCCATCTTCCAACGAATTCATGAAATCTCTCATTTTTGATTGACCCTGATCCAACAACGTTTTCTTGCAAGTGTGGTGAGGAAGGTTGGTCCTCACATCAGTGCTTGGTTGCAATGTAAAACTGAGAAGGGAGAAAGGAGGAAAGAAGAAGAATGGGTAAAAAGGCAGAGTAAAAATGGGTGAGAAGTGAGAAGAGGGGTTAGGTGTAGAGGTGTAGAGGTGTTAGGTGTAGAAAGCGCTATGAAAGCGCTATGAAGGTAGGTAGGTAGGCAGGTAGGCAGCCAGGCAGGCAGGTACATATAGATAGGTATGTAAGTAGTAGATAGGTACTGTAGATACATAGCTGTACGCTTACCTCATTTCTGGTGAAGAGCAGAGGGATCTCCACTATTGGCCTCAGAGCCAGGTGTAAACATTCCATCAGAATGGCTGTGAAATACACACCTCAGATGAGGAGGGAAGACAGCAGCATGGCAGGTCTGAGCTACGAGCAGCGTACTATTACAACAGTTTGGCAAGTATGAAACTGGTGTGTATCCTGACAGATTGTGGCTGGTGTTGGGCATGATCAGCGTCCTGTTACAGCAGCGTGGGTATTTGTGTGTGTGCGTGCGTGTATGTGTGTGTGTGAATGCGTGCCCGTTTGTGTCTCCTACCTGCTGAATAGACCAGTGAGACAGGCAAGTGTATCAACGGTCGGCTGTACCCCAGCTTCTCAAACTAGAGAGGAGGGGAAAGACAGAGGGGATATCAAAGACCAAGACAAGATTAACTATATGTGTTAATCACCCAAAGAATATATAGAGTTACTCACCAGTGGTGTTAACCATTCAAACAGGTTGACAGATTCCCCGTCATTGATGAAGTAGGCCTGTCCACTCTGAGGGAGAAAGGTTGATATGACTATGTATACACCCCCACCCCAAACACACACAGGCCTAAATATGTACAATGTCTACAAATGCCACTTGAAGGTAGAACAAACAAGTGCTGAAACGATCATTGGTATCCATGGAGATGGTGAGTAGTAGTAAACTCACAGCCACACAGTTCCTCTTGGGTGTGAGGCTCTCAGCAGCCAGGATGTGGGCCAACACCAGGTTGTCCACATGGACCCAGTTCATCTTGGCCTGGCGGTTTCCAAAGCTAAAACTGAACAACCGGCGCTCCACATTCACCTGGGGAGAGAGAAGAAGAAGTGGAGAGAGAGAGAGAGAGCAAGAGAGAGAGCAAGAGAGAGAGAGAGCAAGAGAGAGAGAGAGCGAGCAAGAGCGAGAGAGAGGGAGCAAGAGTGAGAGAGAGAGAGCAAGAGAGAGAGCAAGAGCGAGAGAGAGCAAGAGCGAGAGAGAGAGAGAGCAAGAGAGAGCAAGAGAGATACAGATACAGATACAGTCTAGGTTAGACTGTATTGTTGTGCTGAGAGTATGTCTGTTCTCATGTGAGTGTGTTTGGGGTTGTGTACGTGTGTCAAGGCATGCATGGGTTCGTGTGTGTACAATGGTCTGACATTGAGTGAGGGGAGAGGTAAACTGTATTAGGGGAAGAAAGATTAAAAGGCCTCTAAGCAGCTTTCCCTATAGTGAACCGGGAACTGCAGCATCCCAGCCCTGTTCAACCCAGCCCAGCATAGAGTATTCCTTCCCTACATTCTCCCCAGGGGAGAGAGAGAGAGGGGTGAAACAGGATACCTTAAGAGGGTCCATTAATAATATATCCTCACCAGGTACACATTCTGCCAGCCGATCTAAACCCTAAGAGAACCTCTATACCTGACAGAAGGGCAATGAGACTGGGCTGTCATTTTATTGTGCCACCCACACAATGAAATAGTACACAGACATTTATCCCTATGGTGCCGCCGTCTTGGATGGAAAGTGATAAATCAGGTGGAATGTAGAAATGTCTCAGTTCTTTTCATTGTGATTCTATGTGGTAGGTAGGTGTACGGACACTCACCATAACCCTGTGTAGGTGTCGTCTCTCTTCTGGCCCGTAGATGCCTGAGGGTCTCAGAACACAGGTCCGCAAGAGACCCCCACCTTTAAAGAAGAGAATGGCATTGAATAATGAAGTAAATCTGGCAACACTGAAAGTTTGTTACAAATGAGTTACTCCATCGTGTAATTACTTATAACTCAGTCTAGAAATGTAAATTCCACTTAACTGCAAGATAGTGTACTATGCAAATGTATGTAGGTTACTGTAATACTGTATGTAAGTAGTAGTAATAGTTCATCAACATATATAATATGCTAACCTTTGCTTCAACCTGAACCCATCTTCCAGTGTTAATATATTTCCTCTACATCCCGTCTTAATAAATGCATGAATGGTCCAGTAATGACATAGCGCCATGCTCCTAGCTTAGTTTAATATATAATGACATAGCGCCATGCTCCTAGCTTCATTTAATATATAAATAAGTGGTCATAGATAGGGGGTTAGGTTTCCCCCAAGGAGGGGCTGAAGGCATCACACCTATTTAACCAAGTACTCACTGGAATCACACTAACGCAGTAAGATAATTCCTACACACCTTTGAGAGAGATGAACTGTACATGGGTTTATGTTAATGTAAACATTGTGTGTGTATTAATGTCTCCTGTGATTCTGACTGTCAGTTTTACAGTAAGCATGTACCTGACATCTGTCTGTGACGAGAGTCTGTACTGCATGTCTGGTACTACTGCTACTAACTGTGTGTCTCTGTGTGTGTAAGTACATCCCTGTGTGTGTGTTGCTTGAGACAAAACGGTGTCAGGTGAACACTGCTCTCCAGTCTCAAGTGGCATTGTGCTTTCCAGCTCTAAATTGAACTGGTGTCAGCAGGTCCAGTTGGATTAGGTTGCACACACATGGAAAGCTTGGTTTCCAAGCCAACCTCACTCACTCGCAAATACACACAAGCACACACACACACACACACACACACACACACACACACACACACACACACACACACACACACACACACACACACACACACACACACACACACACACACACACACACACACACACACACACACACACACAGAGTTTGGCTGTGGAAACATACAGCATCCATTCATACACACTGAGAATCATAAGACAATGTCAAGGACCTGAACACACCATTTCCATTTGAGGATATCATCACTGTCTTGATGCTGTAAGTAGCCCCCATCCTATCACCTCAAGACCATGCCAGACAAAGTCACAGTGTCTCTGCCATTGACACAGAATTAAAATAATAGATCTAATACTGTATATCTTCATTCTATTTCTAGGGTCTCTTACCTTTGAGTGAGCGTCCATTGGCTTTTAGGACCATCTGGTCAGAGATAGATTTGGTCCTGGAGTAGTGGTCTATGTGCTGGGACAGCAGAACGCATCATATATATTCATATCAATCCATGTGTTTTATTATTTCCTAAGACATAGCCATCAGAGGACCTATTCATTGTTACTGCTGCTGCTGAGGAAAGCACAGGTAACTGCCAGAATAAAGGAAACACTTGAGTAAATGAGGAATACAAAGTATATTTAAAGCAGGAGCTTCCACACAGGTGTGGTTCCTGAGTTAATTAAGCTATTAACGTCACATCATGCTTAGGGTTATGTATAAAAATACAGAGCTGTTTTGATGGCAGTCTCAGACTGAAGTATGTAGTGAATGAGAGCAGGGGAAGAATTCAGTTTGAGTCATCAGGCAAGTGTTTTCCACCACCATCAACAAAACACCAAAATATGGAATTTCTCGTGGAAGAATGGTGTTCCATCCCTCCAATTTAGTTCCAGACACTTGTAGAATCTATTCCAAGGAGCATTGAAGCTGTTCTGGCAGCTCGGAGTGGCTCAACACTCTATTAATTAATACATTTATGTTGTTGTTTCCTTTATTTGGGCAGTTACCTGTATGTCCTTCAGAAGGGGTTGCAAGATAGATGCATGTCAGAGGTGTGACACCCATACTGTACACACCACACACACTCACTCTCTCTTACACACACCCCACCAGTGTCAGGTTGACAGGCTTTGAGCCTCCAAGCTATCCTAAACTGTGTAACTCTACTCATGTGGGACTTATACAGTCATGCACAGCCATGTAAGCTGGAAGGAGTAGCTCTGGGAGAAGATTACATTCATGAGCTTCCTTTATCAGCCTGGTTCTGGATGTCATGTACACCATGTCAGCTTCAATCTCAAGGTTGACTGTAAAACATCACATAGCAAAGGTGCCCAGTCCTTTAACCAAATGTATGTACCACATGAAAAGTAAACTATCAAAAAAGATCAAAAAAGTTGTGTTTCCATCAACCCAGAGCAAACACGTATTCTATATAGACACAGTAAAGCTAGCCTGGGTAAAGCAGATAGTAAGCTGCACTCACTATCATTCAGTCTGGTTTACCCAGGCTACAGTAAAGCTGCTCCTCATTGGGACATCCTGTTCTTACTCACCATGTCCAGGGGCACACAGGGCAATGAGTCCTCGTCGCCCTCCTCTATGGGTTTGCCAGCAAACGTCACGTTGATCGTACTGGTGTAGACCAGCCTGGTGATGCCCTTCTCCACACACACTGAAACAAGCACACACACACAGACAGGGTTATCATTGGGCCAAGTCATTTAACTGACAACGCATTTTTATTTAGGAGTTTATTTCATTTTCTAAACCTGGGTCATGACTCAAAAGCCTATTAGCCCACTGAGCTCAAGCCTAGTCATGGCCTAGCTCTGGGAGTTAACACAAGTCTGTAGGTCTTGGACAAGGAGACTGTTCTACACCACCTCCAACTACATTTAGCAGGTATTTTATGGCTGCTCATATATGGCTGTACTGTTACACTGCACCCCATTAGAAGCCCTTCAACAGGTCTCTTTCACTATTTCATCATAGGGGCCAAACGTTTACACATTATTGCGAAGAAGGGCCAAAAATGTTCCACCTCCTAGGACGTCTTGTGCCTATAAAAAGGTATTTACAAACAGTATGTTGTGCAAAGATAATACTGTATGTAATGTAAAGAATGTGTTGTTAATCTAAGAAACGGTCTACCTGTCTGTGGGAGAGGGGAAGCTGATGAGTGTGACAATAGTTGAAGAGTAAGGTAAGGAGGGAGGGGAGGAAGGAGGGGAGGAAGGAGGGGAGGAGGGAGGGGAGGAAGGAGGGGAGGAGTGAGGGGAGGAAGGAGGGGAGGAGTGAGGGAAGGAGGGGAGGAGTGAGGGGAGGAAGGAGGGGAGGAGTGAGGGGAGGAAGGAGGCGAGGAGTGAGGGCAGGAGTGAGGGGAGGAAGGAGGGGAGGAGTGAGGGGAGGAGTGAGGTGAGGAGGGAGGGAGGAGTGAGGGGAGGAAGGAGGGGAGGAGTGAGGGGAGGAGTGAGGTGAGGAGGGAGGGGAGGAGGGAGGGGAGGAGTGAGGGGAGGAAGAAGAGGGGAGGAAGGAGGAGAGGAGGGAGTGGAGCTTGTTACCATTAATGACGTTGTTCGTCCCTCCGACGTTGACCGACTCCACCTGCTCTTTCCTCAGCTGTGAGACACAGAACAGAATAACTTTTAACACGGTTTGTGTGGGAACTAATGTGTAATATGTAACTAATGTGTAACCCTAAATCCGGAACCACGGGCACCCTCTTAGATATCATCCTGACCAACTTGCCCTCTAAATACACCTTTGCTGTCTTCAACCAGGATCGGAGCGATCACTGCCTCATTGCCTGCGTCCGTAATGGGTCCGCAGTCAAACGACCACCCATCATCACTGTCAAACGCTCCCTAAAACACTTCAGCAAGCAGGCCTTTCTAATCGACCTGGCCCGGGTATCCTGGAAGGATATTGACCTCATCCCGTCAGTAGAGGATGCCTGGTAGTTCTTCAAAAGTGCTTTCCTCACCATCTTAAATAAGCATAACCCATTCAAAACAATGTAGAACTAAGAACAGATGTAGCCCCTGGTTCACCCCAGACTTGACTGCCCTTGACCAGTACAAAAACATCCTGTGGCGTTCTGCATTAGCATCGAATAGCCCCCGGGATATGCAACTTTTCAGGGAAGTCAGGAACCAATATACACAGTCAGTTAGTTTCAAACAGAAATTTGCATCCTGTAGCACTAATTCCAAAAAGTTTTGGGACACTGTAAAGTCCATGGAGAATAAGAGCACTTTGCCGAAGTGGATCCCTACAAATCAACTGGGCTATACAATCTGGTTCCTACAAATCAGCTGGACTATACAATCTGGTTCCTACAAATCAGCTGGGCTATACAATCTGGATCCCTACAAATCAGCTGGGCTATACAATCTGGATCCCTACAAATCAGCTGGGCTATACAATCTGGATCCCTACAAATCAGCTGGGCTATACAATCTGGATCCCTACAAATCAGCTGGGCTATACAATCTGGATCCCTACAAATCAGCTGGGCTATACAATCTGGATCCCTACAAATCAGCTGGGCTATACAATCTGGATCCCTACAAATCAGCTGGGCTATACAATCTGGATCCCTACAAATCAGCTGGACTATACAATCTGGTTCCTACAAATCAGCTGGGCTATACAATCTGGATCCCTACAAATCAGCTGGGCTTTACAATCTGGATCCCTACAAATCAGCTGGGCTTTACAATCTGGATCCCTACAAATCAGATGGACTATACAATCTGGATCCCTACAAATCAGCTGGGCTATACAATTTGGATCCCTACAAATCAGCTGGGCTATACAATCTGGATCCCTACAAATCAGCTGGGCTATACAATCTGGATCCCTACAAATCAGCTAGACTATACAATCTGGATCCCTACAAATCAGCTGGGCTATACAATCTGGATCCCTACAAATCAGCTGGGCTATACAATCTGGATCCCTACAAATCAGCTGGGCTATACAATCTGGATCCCTACAAATCAGCTGGACTATACAATCTGGATCCCTACAAATCAGCTGGGCTATACAATCTGGATCCCTACAAATCAGCTGGATCTGGACCCTTTATAAAGTCCCTTCAAAAAGTTAGTAAATCTCCTGCTATATGACCACTGCCTTCAGCCTGTCCTTACCCACCAGCCAAACACACAGACAAGCTTTCTAAGTTACATAATCATCTCCTAGCTGACTGTAAATATTTCAGAGTGAGAGAGAGAGACTCAGTATCAGGCAGAGAGGGACTAGAGACACAGGTGATACTACAATGTGAACAGTTGAGTTTCACCAACAAAGCCTCCATTCAATATGTTATAATTTATCCTACTCTGGAACCCATAGACAGGCATCCCTTCCATCTCTGTCACACGCCACTCAAGTCGTTGCATTTAAGACAAAATATTTACTCTGTACTGTATTCTTGGAACAGTGTTACAGGAGACCAGCGACTATGAGTGATGGTCTTTGAATTGTTTACATTCCCAGTCAGCTAAATTAATAAAGAAAGTAGAAGGGTTAAATTCTACCCTCCATCTGTTCAGGAACTCACCTGTTCTGGGCCTGACATCCCATAGGAAGCGGTGTGGAATATACAGTCGACCCCCTCACAGATCTTATACAGAGAATCATAGTCCCGGATGTCGCTCTGCAAGGGAACAAAATCAGTATTATGAAAGACAATGATATGCTGTGTTTTTTCCTCTACCCTATGACTGTACTTCACTGTTATACAGTATGTAATATAACAGTACGATAAACCATCGGATCTAACTGTCTCATGTTAGAAATAGTCAAGCCTTTGTTGTATTCATATTAGAAAGAGCGACTCTGATATTAAAGTGTCAGTAATGTGAGGAAACATTTGACATAATTCATCCAGTTCCTGCTATGGAACTCTCCGGCGTCTTTTCACGGTGAACTATCTTGCGGGGTAAGATGACAGCTTGAACATATAGTACATGGTATGTCCATATATTAGCCAATGATTAGTAAGTACAATTAAGTTAAAGTGCCATGAAGGCTGCACCTGAAACCTGAATCAGAGCCCTGGCCTCCTTCTGTCCTAGTCAACACCTGGCACCCTCAACTAGATCACTTACCTGTGTCTTTATACCTGAGCCATGTATACCCAACCTTATTAGCCCCATCTACCCTGGGGTATATGAGGAGAAATACTACACTAAAGACACTTGAATTTCAATGTATCCCCCTGATAACATACAGTGTTCTCTCTCTTTACTTTTTCAATTATGATCTTAACAAACCAAGTGGGGAATTTCAAACCGGTAATCATTTAGGAACAATGATCAAAAACAAAAGCAGTGGTGTAAAGTACTTCAGTAAAATAACTTTAAAGTACTACTTCAGTTGTTTATTGGGGATCTGTACTTTACTATTAATATTAATATTTTGGCCAACTTTTACTTTTACTTCACTACATTCCTAAAGAAAATAATGTACTTTTTACTCCATACATTTTCCCTGACACCCAAAAGTACTCATTACATTTTGATAGAAAAATGGTCCCAATTCATACATTTATCAAGAGAACATCCCTGGTCATCCCTACTGCCGCTGATCTGGCGGACTCACTAAACACAAATGCTTCATTTGTAAAATGATGTCTGAGTGTTGGAGTATGACCCTGGCTATCCGTCAATATATATATTTTTTTTAATTGTGCCATCTGGTTTGCTTAATATACGGAATTTGAAATTGTTTATACTTTTACTTTTGAGACTTAAGTACATTTGAGCAGTTCCATTTACTTTTGATACTTAAGTACATTTAAAACCAAATACATTTAGACTTTTACTCAAGTAGTATTTTACTGAGTGACTTTCACTTTTACTTGAAACATTTTCTATTAAGGTATCTTTACTTTTACTCAAATATGACAAATTAGTACTTTTTCCACCACTGAGCAAAAGGAAAGCAACGGGGGATGAATCTTAACTTTAACTTTGTCAAGCATTGACGACAGTGAGATACTAAGTAAACATTTGAAAGTTGAAAGTTAGGATTTGCCCCGAAGTGACTAGTGCGTCTACTCTACCTACCTGATGGAAGACAGTACCGTCTGGAGTATCCCACTGTGGCTTGTGAAGATCCAGCAGCACCACAGACACTCCCTGGCTGACCAGAGCTCTCCCCAGCCTCAACCCGAAATACCCTGCTCCCCCGGTCACCAGCACCCTGCCTGTCCCCATCCCTGCCCCTCTCAAGGCCTGATCAGTCACTTCATCCAGGCGGGAGGCTGGACACTCTGGGCTGCTGCACCAGGCACCAACCACCCCATTGGTCCTGTGTCGGGAGGCTGGAGTTGGGGTTGAGGTTAGGTCTGGGGCTGGTCGGCTCACCCAGGACTGGAGCTGATGGTTGAGGTGGTGGTTGTGGAGGTGTCTATTAGCCTGTATACGGCACCCAGCACTTCCTGGGACAGGCAGGGGGACACAGGGGTAGGGCAGCTGCTCTACCTGGCACAGAGAGCCTCCGTTGTCCTTCATACCGGGGCCACACAACTCCATTCAGACTCCTCTTGGGATAGATGGAATTCGGAACCCTGTGAGTGACAGGGGGTTCAAATAGTAGCTACCTCATCATTACAGCTATTCTCCATAAGATACACAGTAGCCACCTTCATCGGATATAACTAATAACATTTTCTTTGCCAATTAATTTACATGAACAGACTATAAAAAAATATCAAAGAAATACTCATTCATTTGAAGGAGTAATCAATAGAGTAAAGTACAGGACTAAAACAAGTTTGACTGTGAGTCAGTCTGTACACTGACTCATCTCGGAGAGCGCTGCAGATACAGACACAAACTCTAGTTATTTTATCTCAAATGTCGCATAAGAATACTAGTTCCGTGATACTATTTCCTTCTATATACAACACTGGTGATTTCCTACGACAAAGTTGAGTCGAAAGTATGGGTTTTAAACACTGATACACAGCCAAAATACGCAGATTTAAATGTTTTATTTTCTAGTGCAATTATATTGCATATTTTACAACAGTCTTAAAAGAAACATACAATATCCCATCAACCTTCTGAATAAACCAAAATATAGGCCTACCCAGTGATGCGCGGATCTGGTTGCCACATTAGTTTCCATTGTAAATTATGTCACTAAAACGACTTTGGTAAATAGGCCTACTGTACCTTTCAACGTACTGTCATGTATCTGCTTATGTCCATTGAATACATATCATTAAAAGATCCCCCTTTTTATATTTTGACACCCCTCTCGCAGGTCCCTGCAGTCTACTCTGACAACCTTTGCCTGACAATCACTTGTGGCTTCACCTGAGACGCGTTACCGTAGGGTCTAGATGAAACACGCACGCTCTGACTAAGATCATGTTTCACAGGTACAAAATCAGCAAATGTACATAATACCTATTTGTCATTCCTCCTCCACAAACCACGCCCCTCTCCTAGTCCTGTCTCAACCCTGCACTTCTCAAGCGTCAACCCTTCTCCTCAAACCCCTCTGACGCCCACCCAACTCCCCGGCATCTTTCTGCAAGTGCTGGCTCAGCTGCTTGCTTCTTGATGAAACCGTAACACCTTAAAGCAGGAATCAGGCAATCAGCGGTTGAAACAATACCAAATACTTTCCCCGCTCATGTTTTGGTAAAAAGCTTAGGGTCAGGACTGGAGAAATATAACCACTCTCAAATTCAGGTCTGGCAATTCATGATATCAACATTATACTTTGATTATGTTTTGAGGCTGTATAGTGTTTGTTTACATGTACTTTGTTTACTAACACTGGGGTAAAATAAGCTTATATTTTGGGTTCTGATGGGGTATGACAGTTGAACTAAGCTCATTGGACATTTCTAAGTTATATTCTTCAAGAATCAATGGGTACATATAATTAATTTACAAGTCCAAAATGGATGTAGCAACTGCACATTACCTCTTAAAATGTCATATTTACTGGGAAAGCTTTCCCAACCCTCATTCTTTCATTGTAATGTGTCATGTGTGTCGACCCAGTGCTTGGGAAGTGAACAGTATGAAGCCATGTTGACTTGTCAAAAATGTCCTTTTGACACAAAGATCCTGATGAAATGTGGGATGATTGGGTTTTCAGTGCTGTAAGCAACCTTCCGGTTACTAGTCCAACGCTCAAACCACTAGGCTACCCTGCGCCCCAATAATATTCATATTAGGCATGTTCATATTAGACATGTTCATATTAAACATGTTCATATTAGACCTGTTCATATTAGACATGTTCATATTAGACATGTTCATATTAGGTATGTTCATATTAGACATGTTCATATTAGGCATGTTCATATTAGACATGTTCATATTAGACATGTTCATATTAGACATGTTCATATTAGGCATGTTCATATTAGACATGTTCATATTAGGCATGTTCATATTAGACATGTTCATATTAGACATGTTCATATTAGACATGTTCATATTAGGCATGTTCATATTAGACATGTTCATATTTATTAGGCATGTTCATATTAGGCATGTTCATATTAGACATGTTCATATTAGGCATGTTCATATTAGACATGTTCATATTTATTAGGCATGTTCATATTAAACATGTTCATTTTAAACATGTTCATATTAGGCATGTTCA